>NC_056734.1:680668563-680881063 GCF_019279795.1 Protopterus annectens | reverse complement strand
ATTAACATCATGCAAAGGAGGCTGTGAGAAATAGGGCTTAGCCCTATTAGTTCTAAGTTCATTCATGCCACTAAACACTCGATTTATTTCATGGTGTGAGTAGCCTCTTGTAATTAACCCTTCACGTAGGTCACTAAGCCCTGTTATATAGTCCCCCTGTAAAGTAGATAATCGTGAAATACGCATGGCTTGACCCTTTATTATATTGCCAAAGATGTGTGAACTATGCATGCTTTCTCTGTGAAGGAAAGCTGGCTTATAGCATGGTTTCCTGTGTACTTTGGTGTTGATCTGATTTCCTACTTTGAAAACAGTGGTGTCTAAGAAGTCTATGCTATCTGTTGAAAATTTCATAGTAAATTTCAGGAAGCTGTTACAGGAATTCAAACGTCCAAAAAACATTTCCAGTTCTTTCACTGACCCCTTCCAAATAAAGAAGAGGTCATCCACAAACCTCTTGTAGAAAACTATAAGAGGCTCATGTACTACATGTTCCTCCTCGAAGGTCGCCATGACAAGGTTGGCATAGCTGTTAGCACAGCTAGTGCCCATGGCGACCCCTTAACCTGTTTATAACAAGTTCCAGCATAGAAATATATTATTATCCAGGACTATCTCCATCAATGAGGCTATATAATCTATTTTAGGCCTAGATAAATTTGAATGTTCATTCAAATACTTCTGTAAATAGCATATTCCCTCAAAATTAGGTATGCAAGTAAAAAGGGAAGTCACATCCATGGTAACAAACATGAAGGTATCGCTAATGATGGCAGGATGGGATGTCGCATATACAAACAGGTCCCTTAGAAAATGTTCTGAATCCTGTAATATATAGGGTGATAATGCTAAAAAAGGTTTCAACTCCTGATCTAAAAACATAGAAATAGGCTCGGTTAGCCAGCCTGCACTGGCTACAATCGGTCTAAGTTCTGGTGTTACAGAGTTTTTATGAATTTTTGGTAGACCTGAAATGGTCGGTATTAGCGGATAATCCACTGTCATAAAATCTAATGTTTCTCCAAGCATAAGGCCCTCATTTGCACATTCCTTCAAGGTTCTATCTATGCTTTGTTTCATTGAAAAAACAATATCAGGTGAAACTAGGTTATAAGCTTCATCGCTTAACAGACCCTCCATCTTAGCATGATAGTAAGATGAATCCAAAACTACTACGGGTCCTCCCTTATCAGCTGGCCGTATAACTATATTGCTATTGTGTTTGAGACTAAGAAAGGCTTCAGTCTGAGCCCTGGTTAGATTGTAATTTAGGGTAGGTTTATAAGAAGTAAACTGATCATATAAATCCTTTTCTACTGCTTGTATAAAAATTTCAACATTCGAGTGCATGGTGGGTACAAAGCTACTTCTCTTTCTAACTAAAGAAGATACTTCAGTTTTGTTGTCATTGAACAATAACTTTAAGCATAAATTTCGTGCAAACAGTCTAATTGCTATGATGACTTGTCCCAAGTCCAGGTTAGAGGTAGGAATAAAGGACATGCCTTTATTCAAAACTTCAGTTTCAGATTTAGTCAAAGCATGACTTGATAGATTAAATACGAGAGAATTTATGTCCAAAATTTCTGTAGTGTCTGTTGCTGCACTGGCTGCAGATCTTTCTTCTTGGCCCCTCGACTGTTGTCGCTTTCGATGGACCGTTTCCTGTTCAACCGTATAGGAAAAGGGGCTTCAATGGGATTATTGATTTCAATCCTTTCCAGTTGGATTTTTCTTCGAACTGCTCCTGCCAACCCAACATGGGTGGTAGAAGGAGCAGTATTCGCAACATCAGTGGTGGGCTGATGGCCCACTCCCACTTCATTTGGAGTAGTGTAAACCGATGGAGCATTCTCATCTATAGGTGAGGTAACCATATTGGAAATAACACCATCTGTCCCTTGTTTGTTCTTTACAAAAATAGCTGACTCTCCTGATGTGGAATCATCAATTAAAGATGGTTGAAAGCCTGAGGGTAATCCACTAAGGTTGGAACCTTCCTTTGTAGCCAATGGTAAGTTGGAAGATGGTTCATTAATGTGAATGAACCTATTGTGAGAATGATTTCCACTCTGGTTCAGATTCCTAGGTGGTTGATTGTCTCTAGTTTGCGAGGGCCGTCTCAAACTATTGGGCCTGATGTCCCTACTAGTTAGAGTGTTCCTCGGCCAAACAAAAACATGCTGTTCAGAAAAGTCTTTTAAATCTCGGTTGATTTTCTTCTTTTTGATGTTTAATAAATTATTCTCGTATCGCCCCACACGTTCTAGCAAATCATGCATAAAAAGTTCTGTTGTACTTTCCCCCTTGATAGTGGCTAACTTTTCCTGATTGATACAGATTTTTTCTTTACTTTCTGCTTCAATGGGAAGAAAAAAGTCAATAAGCAACTGAATATAGGCCCGACTGGCGTTCAGATTAATCTGTTGCCACTTCTGTAAGAGAGTAGGGTAAGTATTCCCATATGTAGGCATGTTTAGGATGCGCAGGCCACGCGGGACTATGCCCTTTACCAAACATGCTTCCATATGATGCCTCTGGGCTTGTAACCGTTTTAGTCTATAAAGCTCATTTTCAATGTCTCTTTGTAGGGATTTAATTATTGCTTCATTAGCAGTGTTCTGTTCCGTGCTTTCTGCAAGCACTTCATCCTCAAAATTAATCAAGGGATTCAAATCACAGCTGATTAACTCCTTAAAACGTCTATTAAAGGAGTTCGAGTCACTGAACACTACTTTGTTGGTTTCGGCTCCTTCCATATTTGTTATCTAACAGAAACCTCCTTGAAGACCAAATCCCAGCAAAAAGTAAATGCAAGTAAACCAAAAACCCAGGTTGGAAGAAGCCAAAATGTACGTACTGCAGATCTTTGCACTATCAAAAAATATGTCTCTACGTATTCCCAAGAAGGAAACGCCAAATGCTGATAGTCTTATAAAATTGTAGTGCAAATACTCACAGAACCACGCACTAAATCAACTTTAAAACAATTCTGCTGTACCAAGAAACAAATGTTCAAAGTTGTTCTAGTCTTGCAATCGAAGTAATGTTCAAAAAACCATTCGGTCAAGTAGTAAATCCACAGTTTATTGTGCGCTTTCACGACATGTAACTGCCGCTTCATCAGACAAACAGTAAAAAACTGAGAGCAGGAAGTTTAAATACAGGATATCCTGCTCTTCAGCCAATGACAATGACCTTAGGAGGCGTGTTTCCTGCTGTCATTAAATCACATATTAACTAAAAGTGACACCACCACTATAATTCATTGCAACAGGTCTACAACATCACAAAGTCTTTTCATAAAAACATTGCAGAATCAACGACACCTGCTATAAACATATATATATCTAAAAGGTCATAAAACATATCTAAAAACATGTATGTATTTATATAAAATATACCTAGCCAAAAACTACAGGCTAATTCAAGAAGTACCTAACCTAACATACTCCTACCACAAGACCAAACTTTTTGTTATTATTAATATTTCTCACAGCCTCCTTTGCATGATGTTAATCCTCCTTTGAGTGTCACTAATCGTCCAGTGAGTATAGTTCTACCATTTGGACAAAAATTAACTTTTGTTCAAGAAACTATTAGGAGGAACTGGAATATTTTGACAGCTGACACCAAGGTGGCTAGCCTAGTTGGTGATGCTCCATCTTTCACATATAGTAACATGTGTAATTTCAAGCGACAGCTTTGTGGAGCTGTGAGAAGGCCCCCTAAACTAAGGTCTGGTTTGGAAAGGACTAATAAATGTGGTAGCTGTTTGCAATGTATTTACATAGATCAGTCCCACTATTTCCGGCATCCGGATACGGGCCATCTATGGACCCTGAATTGTGACAGTGACTGCGCAACTAGGAACGTGGTATACATTGCCCACTGTGTACAATGTTTTTCCTTCTATGTGGGGAAAACCAACGAACCCTTCGCGAACGTATACGCGATCATGAGTATTGTCTAAGAAGACAGCAGGACTGTAGCGCATTGGCCAAACATACTTTGACAGCAGGAGATTCCCATACTTTTTTATATCAGGTCATTCAAGTATTAGACACAAATTTGAGAGGGGGTAACATTATAAATCTAACCGAACAAGCAGAACTAGGTTGGATCTGTAGATTAGCGGCCCATAGAGGCAAGGGACTAAATGAGGTTTTATCTATAAAACCTCACCTTAAAGATAGAAGGCTTAAATAGCTGGTCCCTATCTTTCTATATGTGGCTATTTGAACCATTTTTTCATCCATGGGCTCTTCAGTCAATTGGTTTTATTTCCTAGCCCAGGAATTTGGCTATTTGGTGATCATTAGCAGCAACTGCAACTGTTCTGCTTAGTTTAGCCAGCTTTATCGTATCAGCCTGGTATATGCCCTTAAGGCTGATATCGAGATAAAATCCATAATAATAAAATTAATAATAACAAAAAGTTTGGTCTTGTGGTAGGAGTATGTTAGGTTAGGTACTTCTTGAATTAGCCTGTAGTTTTTGGCTAGGTATATTTTATATAAATACATACATGTTTTTAGATATGTTTTATGACCTTTTAGATATATATATATGTTTATAGCAGGTGTCGTTGATTCTGCAATGTTTTTATGAAAAGACTTTGTGATGTTGTAGACCTGTTGCAATGAATTATAGTGGTGGTGTCACTTTTAGTTAATATGTGATTTAATGACAGCAGGAAACACGCCTCCTAAGGTCATTGTCATTGGCTGAAGAGCAGGATATCCTGTATTTAAACTTCCTGCTCTCAGTTTTTTACTGTTTGTCTGATGAAGCGGCAGTTACATGTCGTGAAAGCGCTTACAATAAACTGTGGATTTACTACTTGACCGAATGGTTTTTTGAACATTACTTCGATTGCAAGACTAGAACAACTTTGAACATTTGTTTCTTGGTACAGCAGAATTGTTTTAAAGTTGATTTAGTGCGTGGTTCTGTGAGTATTTGCACTACAATTTTATAAGACTATCAGCATTTGGCGTTTCCTTCTTGGGAATACGTAGAGACATATTTTTTGATAGTGCAAAGATCTGCAGTACGTACATTTTGGCTTCTTCCAACCTGGGTTTTTGGTTTACTTGCATATATATATATATATATATATATATATATATATATATATATATATATATATCTGTGTGTGTGTGTGTGTGTGTGTGTGTGTGTGTGTGTATGTGTGTATGTGTACAGTGATAATAATGGAAAATGGTTGACATAATTAATCGACACCTGTCTAATCCATGAGTGGTATGTGGCTAACAGAGAAGTTCTTCTTGCTTTGCAAGACCCAGAGATGTTGTTGTTCAACCCTGGTGATAATATGGTTGAAAATAAAAAACAATATAAATAGAGGTTTGAAAACATGGCACTTGTTTATAGGAGGATTTTTAGAAAGACAGAGTTTAATTTTGATAAAGGTGATATATTACTTTAGTTCTATTTACTTAAACTTTTGTATAAAAATATTTGTAATGGACAGTGGTTTATTTATTTGTCTATTCATTCATTCATTCATTTCATTTGCTAGCCGAGTTTGTGGGCTGACACAAAGACCCTTTTCAGACACAAAATGGGCCAATTAGGCAGTAGCAATGCTGTTTTTAATACAATGAATAGCTTTAATGCAATGTTGCATGCTACCACAACAGAAACTGGAGAGTCAACTGTACGTACTGGTATGATGCAGTTTTGTTTGGTACATTTAGACTGGTAACATAGATACAGAGAATTTATTTCTGAAAAAAAAGGTACAGTATCAGCATCTACTTGCATTAGTATGTCATATATGGCATAAAGATGTATGCAATAATTTATGGTCATGTTTTGTAATGTAATTACAGGTTATCCAGGTCTATATTAGATAAATGAATGCTTAAATGTTCGAATCTCTAATGGTCGACCGTTCGAGATCGAACAGTTAAGTGTGTGAATATCTTTAAAAATTAAAAAAATAAAATAAAAGTAAAGCAAAAAAAAAATAAAGGGTGTAAGCAGGGGAGCAAGCCCCCTTGCACCCCCCACACCCCCTGCTACTTAAATATACCAACTCCAAGATCGTGCTATAGTGTAGGGAATGGGAAATTTCCCATTTCTGCTCTGCCATGCACTGAAGTGCAATCTCAGAGTTGGTATATTTAAGTAGGGGGGGTGTGGGGGCACAGGGAGCTTGACCCCTGCTAAAACCCTTTCAGTTTACCTTTTTTTTTTTTGTTTGTTTTATTACATTTCCAACACTTGAATGTTCGATCTCTAAAGGTCGGCCTTTAGAGATTTGAACATTTAAGCGTTTGTCAATGTAATATAGACCCAGGTTATCCTTGCATGTAGTCAAACATGCGTCTGTGTGTTACATAACTAGCATCAAGGCATGTGCCCTAGGATTCAGCAGCTAAGTACTTTAGCAACTTCTTTTTAAATGTAATAAGTTCTGCTTGGTTTCACATTTGTTGTGTCAGTGAATTTAAATCTGGAGGTGCTATTATGCATTTTTTATGATTAGAATAGAGTTTCTGTAATTATTAGTAAATAATGTTAAACTATGAATTACCTAAAATATTAGCACCCCATTAGTTGTATTTCTTTTGTGCATAACAATCACAGAAACATCTCTGCAATTTTATAAATATGTATTTCAGAATGGCATTTCAGGGTTTGAAAGACCCTTGAGAAGGGACACTGTCTGCAAACCCAAGAACATAGCAGGCAGAAATGCCATTTGCATGACAGCTGTTAGACTGAACTGCAACAACAATGTACTAGACTGACTAAAGGATGGTAAATGCTGAATTCCTTTTTAAGAGTGAAATGGCTGTGAATACATTGCTGGCAAATAATGAATACACTTGACGCTGTGACTGGGATATAAAGCAGGCTGAGTGATTCTGAATTCAGTGTATGGAGGTGAGCAGCAGACGGGAAGAAATGGCTACGAGTTATATGTCTAAGGTGAAAGCAAAAGCGGACAAAAAGTGGAAACAAAAGCACATTATGGCTCAGCAGCAATTAACTCTTTCATTAAAACAAATCTGGTGGTTTGAAGAAACCTCTAGCAATTACTGATTGTGACAGTGTAATTTAAAACAAAATGGCTGTGAAACAGTAACAAATATTCACAGTATGTTTTTTGATTAAATGAGGTAGTTTTCTGTGTGTTCTGATGTCTGTGTCTGTGCGTGTGTGCATGTTTGTATAATTGCTTCTGTGTGTGTCTTTGTGCATGCTTTGACTGGCATTATGCCTGACTTTGTTTGGCATAATGATTTCTCTAACACTGTGGCATAATTCACCTATATTAATCATTTTCTAAACTAGTCTCTGTTAACATAAAGATGAATCTTGTGCCAGATGACTGAGCCAGTTACAGATTCATGAAGTGTGAAGCTAATCATATGAAACGATAATCTTTAACAGATCTTGCTTTACACAGGACAAGAAATATTTTGTCTGATTCTGTTTAGAAGCAGATTGAGGATCCTAGGGTACTACTTTACATACAAATATAATTCTAATGGCAGATACGACCTGCATGGTCCACCTAGTCTGCCCCTGCCTGCATGTTCCAAACAAGCTGCATGTCCTACTTAAACAGCAGTTTATTTTCCCACTCCTCATAACCAATGTGTTATGCCACACTCATGCATTCTGGAAATCGGTGTGATCTTGACCCTACAGCTTGCTCAGGAAGGCTGTTCCAATCATTCACTATCCCTTTTGTGGAAAAAGTAGACCTTTGTTGCTCCCTAAAACTGTCAACCTTGTGTTTTCAAGGCCTGCATCGTATTGTTTTTATAGATTTCTCTTTTCTGAAATATGGTACCTACTTGGAGTCTGTGGATTCTGTTTAAGGTACTTTTTTACTATCCTTTATGTGCCTTCTTTCTTCAGAATGGTACATATTATGTTCTTACAATCTCTATATGGCTGAAGAACATTGACCATTTTGTTGCCTTTCTCTAAACTGTCTGCATCCTCTCTGTACTTGATAAGCTGAGGTCTCCAGAACCATAGAGTACCCTAAAAAGGGTCTTGCTAGCAACTAACAATGAAGGATAACAGTTTCTTTTTTTCTACTGATTCGTTCTTAAGATAGTAGTTCCTGATGGGCTCCATCAGCATATATATACATTCCAACAAGAGTATGTGTGTGAAGCGGCTTTTGCTTGATTTCTTTTAATTGTGATTTGTTGAAACCAAATATGCTTATATTGTGTGGCAGAAAGGAGCAGTACTGTAGATTGTTTAACTATTCTCCACTGTTGTGTGACCAGTGACTTGGTATTTAGAAGCTTAAGAGTGTACCTACCACTCAAGTCCTTCGGGCAAGAATTTTGGACGAAGCCAAAAATAATGGCGGGGGGGGGGGGTCAAAGAGCTAAAAGCAAGGACAGATTTTAAATATTGCTCATACAAACTCAGAAAATTGTTAGCATAATAGGTTTTACATTAACATGCATTTTTTTGAAAGTTATAAAGTCTGAAAATCAAATGTCTCCCATTGTTTTGTCACTGCAGTCCTCTGTGATTTGCCAGAATATTACACATTTTACATGGAACAAACCAAAAATATGAGGCAAAAAAATATGAACATTCTGCGAATACCTGGACAGTTGAAATGTCTGAGGGTGGGGTGCTTGCTTTCCCGGGGGATTTATATATATATATATATATATATTTTTTTTTTTCAGTGTTTTTGGAAGACTTGACCAAACACAGGAAAAGAGGATATGCCATATCATATCATATCATATAATATCGTATCATATTATGCCATATCACATCATCTCATATTGTATCATAGCTAATAGGTTCATAGGTTCATAGGCAGGTACTAGGCTATCTGCCCAGAGGCATTTATAAGCCTAGCCAGAATGGGTTGGCTTTCGCCACCCCCTTAGATTAGTTGCCTGTGCCTCTGTCCAGCAGAGCCATTGAAGTGATCCCTGGGGTAAACTTTCTGTTTCCTATCCACTTGTCAAGGTTTCTCTTGAAGAGTATTAGTGAGGAGCTCTGCCTAATGTAGATTGGAATCTTGTTCCAGAGCATGGGAAGTCTCTGGGACAGAAATCTGTCCGTCCAGCATGTCCTATTTATTGTTGTGGTGAGATTTAGATCCCTAGAGCTTGTGGCTCGAGGGGATATGGTTTTCTTTAGGTGGAGCATGTCCATCAATTCTGGGTTGGACATGGCCTTGTATGTCAGGCAGAGATCACCTCTGAGTAGGCGGTATGCAACTGAGTACAGCTGGAGTTTCTTCAGTCGAGCTGCATAAGGCATCTGTTTGAAGCCAGTGATCCTCTTGGTGAGGTACTTCTGTGGTCTTTCCAGCTGTTGCAGGTGTCTTGTAAGGTACATCCCAAATGGGGCATTGTACTCTACAATGGGTCTGATGAGTGATGCGTAGAGGGGCACAATGACCTCTTTTGATCTGGATGCAAACCCTTTTGGGATTAGGTGGGCCACATGGAAGGATTTTCTAACCACTTTGGCAATGTGATTATCAAAGGAAAGATTACTATCTACTTGGGTCCCCAGATCCCTTATTTCATCTTCCGAGTACATCTAGCTCAGTCCAGCTTTTCCTTCCCTTTGCATCTACTTATATCAGGTAACTCAAGCTTTTTAAATTTCTTGTATAGCTGAGACTAACTATTCTTATAACCTGTCTGACTTAAGAAGTGCTTTTTATTGTCTGTTGAACTCAGCTCCTGTAATCTGGTAAGTCATATCACTTCCTACCCAGTCTTTTTCTATCACATTTCACTGTTTTTGCCTTATATATTCATTTCATATCCTCCCCGTGTCTCATTTTTTCTGCTGAAGAGAGATGATGTCCCTTAAGCTTTTGTTCATATGAAAATTCCTCAAATTCCCCACCATGTTGTTGCCTTTATCTGTACAGTTACCAGCAATGTGACCTCTGAAAGTCCAGAACTTTATACAGTGTTCTAGCTGTGATCCTTAAAGGGGGCATCTCAGAGTGGCATCCATATCTTTCAAGGCTTGGATTTTGCACCCTTAAAAATATACTGTAAAGTGTAGTTTGCTTGTCACCACTCCCTTGTAATGAGCATGGTGTTTCATATCTTTCTGTAATAATAACCTCTGAATCCCTTTCTCACCATAGGTTTTTGAGGTGACCTTCTTAGGCACATATCACACATAATGCACTCTGGGTAACCTTATTCTGTGTGCATCACAATGCACATGGAAATTTTGAAGAAAACCTACCACCTCTCGTAGCATTTCTCCAACCCCTTCAGGCTCCTCAGCAGGCTTGCATTCATTGCCTGTAGTAATTCCTAACCTTGGTATCATTTGCAAAGAAATCAGTCCAGGTTTCCACACCCGATACAAGATCAGAGATGAGCACATTAAATAGAGTGCACGTAGGACAAATATTTTGGAACACTATTTGCCCTTTCACTTTCATCCTTTATTCTTTTTCTGCAGTCTCTTTTTTGAGTCCCTTGCACAATATTCTACCCAATCCTACTCTCTCAGTTTTGTCAGAAGCTGGTGGGTGGGGACCTAAAACATTTTTTTTTTCTTTATTTTACTGATGACAAGATAAATCATATCTGTGTGATTTTTTTGTCATTTTCCCTAAGAAGCCATTTATTGAATAATATCACATTAGTCTAACAGGATATGCCTCACGTGAATCCATGCTGGAATTTATTACGTGGCCTGTTCTACTCCAGGAGCCTTGTGAACTTTTACTTTAGGGATCACTTAATTATTTTACCTAACTTATATGTCAGATACACTGGCTTGTATTTCTTTGAGTTGTACCATATATACATTATGTGAAGATGGGCATCACTACTGTTTGCTTCTAATCACCCATGACCACCCCCTCCAAAAATGACCTGTTGAAGGTCTGTATTGGTGATTCATCTAGTGCCACAACATCTCTCTCCTAGCTTCTAAAGTAGGACTTGAACCTTATCATCCTTAATACCACTGCCACTGTCCTGAATTCCTCAGGGGTTTTCACCATATCTGTTGCCCAACACTGTCCTGCTTCCCAAGATTAGTAATAAACTGCTCTCCCTTTTTTGGTAAATATCAATGACACGTATTCAAAATTCTTAGCTGTTCCTGTAGCCTTTTTATACTTTACTGTGCAATACCTTAAACCTTCCATAGTGGAGGCCCATGGGATATTTGCAAATGACTCCTAAGGCATGCTTTGCAGTGCCCTGTATAGATGCAGGCACCCAGAGTTGTAATTTTCATATAAACCTTCCTCTGCTATTTTCTCAAGCATCTAGCTGAGTATAGAGAAGCTGGTCTGCTCACTGATAAGCATTACCTGAAGAGTGTTGTTTTGTATCAGTCCCAGATCTCTGCCCCCAGCCCAACAGCTTCCAATTTAATTAGTTACAAGCCCTTCTTGAACTGTCCTTCATAGATCACAAAAAAAGAGTATCCGCAGCCATGGATGTGCACTTTCCTACTGTCTCTGTAGCCAACCTGGTGGAAATGGGCATTCTGAGGCAATTTAGCACTTGTCTCATGTTTACTGACAACCACTTTATTCTTAAGAAGACTGACAAAGTATGTGAAATATGTAATTACATTATGTATTTGTAGGCAAAGATCTTGCATACAGACACTGATATCTCAAAAGGGGTTGCCATTAACACATACACACACCTATTATGGATCAGACACATAAACTGGCATATGCTGAGGGTCTTAAATGCAATCTACCCAAACTCTAAAGGCCACACATATGCCATGCACAGCAATCTCTCAAAACTCTACAATGACAACACTACCCAGGACACATACAGCCACATCTCGCAATGCCACAACCTCTAAGTCCACAAACTTTCACACAACCCAATATATTGGTCATCGGAGACCCTGTTGTGAGACACTAACCAGGCTGAGCAGGGAGACAGTCACAGTTCATTGCCTGTCATGGACAAGGATCCACCAGATCTCACACTTACTCACTCAGGAACTTTAACCACAGGTGCCATTATGACTCTGTTGTAGGACATGCGAGCCTTAATGACATGAGATGTACTTCCCTGGACAACATGAAGAAAGACATGACAGAGCTTTCAGATTATGTGTCCCAGGCAGGTATGAGCCTAGTACTGAGCAGCATTCTACTTTCTCCAAGGATGATACTACAATATGAAGAGAAAATGATTGACTTTAACAATTGTCATAGTTACTGGTGTCTTTCTAAAGGGGTCCAATATTTGGTGGCTTTTGAAGACATGATCAACAGGCCACACTGCTTTGTTAGGGATGGTCTGCATTTGTCCCCGCTAGGCTTTTGGATATTCTCCAAAACAATATCCACACCTATAGTCCCCATTTTGGCAATGCCAACCCAATAAACCTTCTGACTTTGTAAAGGTGCTACTGCTCAATGCTAGAAGTCTCAACAAGAAGCTCCATGAGCCTTGAAAGTACTGACTCATGTGCAATTATTGAGACATGGTTTAAAGCCATGGAAGACACCCCAGCAATGCAAGGCTATAATGCCTTCAACACATTTAGATCAGATACCACACAAAAAAGGGCAAGAGGTGGAGGTGCATCAATCTTCATAAAAAATAAGCATACCTCAAGATTGGTCAAACAATATGACATGCTTGAGCTACTCCATGTTCAACTAACCTTAGGTAAACTCCCATACCATATCCTTGCTAGCCATAAGTCCCAGTCTATGATCCAGGATAACCATAGAATGTAGTTGAATGTACTGGTGTCACTTACCATTCAGCCCCAAACCATATTCATGGGTGAATTCAACTATCCCACCATAAATGGTAATACATGCACAGCCATTAACATGTAGGCTCAAAGATTCCTGGATTTTGTCAGTACAAACACCCTGGAACTGATGGTCTGCACACCTACTAGGGGTGAAAATATCCTGGATCTGGTACTCACAAATATGAAAGAATGTTGCCCCCCCCCCCCCAGTGTAATGTTCTCATTGTTCAGATCAAACCACAAAACAGTCACCCTTGAAATAGATATAAAGTTCAAACTCCCAGCAAACCCCAGGAACTTTAAGAACTTTTCCAAGCCTAACTACCTCCTTTTAAGCTTTGGCATAGCTAAATTCCAAGTCTCATCCCCAAACTCAGAGAACACTGTCGTCTACACAGAAGGAATTACAGAAATCCTGTACAAACATGTAAATAACTGTATAGAAACAGCAGCACAGAACCGAAATAAACTTAAGTCAAACTCCAAAAACAAGCCCCCTTGGTGGAGCCCCAGTATAAATAGGTTGTACAACAATAGAAAGACAATCCTGCTAAGAAATACTTATCTCATCAGTTTCAACAAGCAACTCAGGGGACTAATCAAGTCCACCAAAGCCAAATAAATGGCACAAATAGGTTCCCATTTTCAGTTATGTATGCAGCCTTAAGGGGAACAACCAACAGTGTGTTGAAGTAATAGCAAATAGAACTCTATATACTGAACCGGAGGTGATAGCAAACTTGCTGACCAATAAATTTAGCTCCAGTTTCCCCCACCTATCACCCCCAATTACCCCCCAGAAAATACCCTCTACCATTCCTTCCGTAACTGTCACTACAGAACAGGCCCTCACTGCACTCTTCAAAGCCAAAAGTACTGCATTAATGAGTCCTGATAATATCTCAGGATGCCTCCTATATAGCTTGAAACACAACCTGTCAGTTCCACAGCCTCCAGACAGGCTTCATCTCTAGGGAATGGAGGACTACAGCAGTCATCCCTGTGAAAAAAGAGGGACCATCAAGATATCCAGGGAATTACAGACCTATAAGTTTGACTAGTCTTATAAACAAGGCCATGGAAAGCATTGCTGTGGACCTGATAAACAAAGACATAGGAAATCTTGAAACACTGGACCCATCTCAGTTTGGTTTCATCAAGGGCAGATCATGCCTAAAAACCTGATAGACTTCTTTGAGAAAGTCACTAGAGCCATGAACGAGGGCAAAACTGTGCATACTGCCTACCTCAATCTGGCAAAGGCATTTAACACAATACCTCTCTTGGGAATTATAGACAAACTTACAAATATAGGCATAAATCCTTACATCACCTGTTGGATAACCAAATGGCTCACTGATAGGACACATGAAGTTAGGCTGGAGGAATCCACCTCCATCAAGAGGCCTGTTAATATTGGTGTCTCACAGGGTCAATACTGGGACTTCTCCTGCTCAGAATCTACTTCCCTGAAGTCAAGGCAAATGTAGAGGGCCTTTGGCTGACCAAATTTGCTGTTGATTGCAAGCTGCGTGCAATCACTGAATCCCCCAAATATGAAGATATCTTTTAGGAGAGTCTAACACAGACAGATAACTGGTGTCAGAGCCATGGTCTAAAACTCAATGCAAAAAACATGCCTAATTATACCTTTTGGGGAAGATTACCACATATGCAAATTGCAGCATTGATAACACTCCTCTAAGAGTGGACCCAGTGGTAAGGGACTTGAGAACTCAGGTTGACCGTAACCTGAACTTTGATCTCCATGTGTCCATGGTGATGAGAAAATTCTTTTATGTGACACAACTTGTAAGAAAGGACATGGCATCCACATCTAAGGAAATCATAGTTTTACTATACTCAGCACTCATTACAATGCACTCTTCGGCATGTACCTGACCAGGCATTTCCAACAGCTGGAGCAGCCACAGAGGTTCCACACTAAAATAATACAGGGTATAAATAACATGTCTTATGCAGACTGCCTCAAAGCCCTGTCCCTGTACTTAGTCTCCTACTGACTACTGAGTGGTGATATATGCCTAACCTATAAGGCATTCTGCAATCCAGCCCTGATAAATCTGTTACACATTTGCAAAACAAACTGCACTAGAAATATGTGATGCAAGGATCTAACCCTTGTTTGTGATATAAACAAAATATGTTGGCGGGACAGGTATGTGTCCCAGAGATTACCCCGTCTCTGGAAGACTCCCCATTCACTTGAAGCAGAGCTCTTCCCTAAGCTATTGAAATGCTGTTTAGACCAAATGGATGGGAACCTGCAACTTCACCCCTGGCTTGCTGTCACCATACCTATCAACCATACCGAATTCCTCAGTATTTACTGGTTTTGAGGGCAAAATAATGGGGTGCCATGAATTCCTGAGTGGGCCCCTTTTATTCCCAATTTTTTTTTTGATTTTGTATTTATTTATTTATTTTTTTTGTATTGCAACTTTAAATTTATGGCAGATGTCACCATGCATCACCAGCCTACAGGGGGAGTGCATGAATGACTTTAGCTTCATTGGATTGTTATTTTGAACTGTTTTGGAGGGAGTATAGCAGCAGTGCAACATTTGTCCAGAAGCACCTGACTACGTGTTCCAAATCAGGGCCTCCAGGTAAGGAAAAAAAAAGAGAAGAACTGTGCATATTTATTTTAGCATGGCAGAAATCTATTTTAAGCAGAACTGTTTGTTCAGTGCATGCATGGCGATTTAGGGGTATGTGTGTCTACTCCGTGTACTCATAGAGTCAGCCCGAGAAATGCAGGCTGCAGCAGAATAGAACTCTGTTTATTCAGTCACTGCATGCTGCGTACTCAGAGTTAGTCCATTCCATTTAGATTAAGCAAAGCAAGTGTGTGTCTGTTTACGCAAATGTCAGCAAGTGTGTGTGTCCATGAGAAATCAGTTCTGTTTATTTAAGTAAGCAACTAAGCATTAATCTCCATATTTAAGGAAGTGTGTGCCATTTCCTCCATTTTTTCTTTTTATTTTGTTTTGATAAATGTGTAAGTCGTTGGTTAGTAGCTGTTTGGGTGGTGGTCATCGTTTCTATGCGTTACGTGAAGTTGTGGCTTGGTAGTGAGGGGTTTAGTTGTTGCCCCGGGTTGTACTTTGAGGACTATGATGTGCAATGATTTTAGACTTGGGCATGGTTTGGCATCCCCTAGTAAAGGAATGGACCGAGCTGGTGTGGCTTGTTTTGCTAGTTAATCTTTGAGGTGAGAAAATGCGGCCTATATTGGAGGTATGGGCTTGCCTTTGCAATCAAAAAAGGCACATCCTTGTCTGTTTTATTAAATGCTGTAATGCTTGAACTTGATATGCATCTTTTTTTGAAGAATACTCGTCCTTTCCTTGTTTAATTGGTCAGCATACTTAATGGTAGGTTTTTATATACCTTATGAAAATTCGAATTTTTGGAATTCGAAATTGATGGAAAGGTTTAGAGGTTTTTAGAGGAATTTTAAGCCTCTCCGATTCATTTGTATGTTCTAAACTACTTTAGCAGTGTATTTTTTGTTTATTTTTGGAAGTGATCTCAGTGTATTGTGTGGTTAGAGTGAATCTTATAGTTTTTCCCATTTTTAAAGTTGGAACTTTTAACACGTTTTAGTGGTTGTAACAAAAAGCATGAGCTCCGCTAACTTAGTGCTTGGGTCATGAAGTAACTAGTGTTTATAATCGTGATTGGAGTAGTCTACTTAATTGTAATACCCGTGATTCTGTCAAGCTGTTTAGTGAGAAGCACTTGTCTGTAATGAGTTCTTTAAAACAGTGGTGTTCAGAAGCAGTTACTGTTGCTTGGTGGTTTTATAGGAGTGTATTCAAATGCATCTCTTAGGAGGATGTGCCCTATTTTCTGTGCAATCAAAACCTGTTAATGCCTCGTTTCCTTTATTCCAAACAAGGTTTGCTCCTTAAGGAAAAAAGTTTATATCATGAGTTTTGACCGGAGGACTGGGTTTTTCTTGTGTACTGAAAGTTTTATGATTATAGTTGATTACTGTACCACTGAAATGTGCAGTAGTAGCAAGTCTTGTCTGTGGCCGGTCCCCTTTATTATAGATTCCTACTCTTGATGGTATGGGAGTAGTGGTATTATAGTCGTAGAAAATTAGAACTAAAATATTGACAGTTTCTGACTAACACAACAGCGTTACAACAGTAATAAAAATGTGCAACCACAAATAACCATCCCTATGCTGTTACAGTTGTGCTGTACAAACCTCAGCTCGCTCAGAGAAATTGAATTTGCGGTAATGTGTACATGGGTATCTGCCCTCTTCTCAGTCATTTTTTTCCTTGGTTGTCACCTGCATCCCTTATGTACAGGAGAAGGTTGTAGATGCTCTGAGGTACAGGTATATCCCAAAGCCATTCTAGTCCTTGGGCATTGATAGTTGGGAAAATTGAGGCATAAATGGCTAGGCTTAAAAAGACTCTGTGGCTGTCAGCCTAGTAATCTCCTATGATCCTATGTTTAATACTCTTAGTAGCTATCTTTATTATACTCTACATTTCCCCCATTCTTTTACTATCTTCCAATTTATAACGATTCTTGACTATTAACTGCTCTGTTTTCCAATACCTTTATAAACAGGCCTGGTTTCTCTTCCTTGTCTATCTCTCACAACTTGTTGCTCCTTTCCCATATCTTTTCTGTAGAGAACAAGATTATTTTCCACTTCCTGATTCCAGCTTTTACCTTCTGACTAAACAGTTCTACGTTTATTTTATTTATTTTCATTTAGTAGGTAGACTGGGCCACAGGGGTCCATTTTCAAACATGATCTTGTTGCAAATAATTTGAATCACAAAGAATAAAGTAACATACAGACACTGATGTAAACAGTTTGGAAACTGGACACATTTAAAGGGTAAGTTATTTTAAATACTTGTGCAGATTAGACAGATTTCTAAGAATGAATGCTACATATTAACTGAGCCAGTTAATAGTATAAGTGAATAACAAGTACTGAAGTAATTTGTAAATTAAAGTAAGCTGGATATCTAGATCAGCTTGTTTGCTTTGCCATTCCTAGAAGATGGAATGCTCTAACTGGCCACAGTTAGACAGAGGTCTCCCTTTTTAATCATTATCTTATTACTGGCCCTTGGCCTAATGCCACCCTTGACCAATGTGTCATCATTGCAAAGTTGCACTGGGCGGACTGTAGATATCAATATACAATCTCTCCCCTTGTGCCTCTAGAAACGTTACTCTTTGGAAGCTGAGTGTGGGATCCCCTCACTACATTCCTCATACAGATGTACTGCTGCTTCCTGCCCCTCTCTTCCTTTGTCTTATGTCTTACTCTTCTTCAGCCTTCCTATGTAGTCCATCCATGACACAAACTTCAGTACGCCCTCCATCCTTTCCTACTAATTGTTTCTAAATCCCATATAACCCAGGACTGCCATGTCTTCCTTTTCGGTTATCACTGGTCCATGCCTTTGTTATCTTGAGCATGGTGGCCTCATTATCAGCTGGTAGTACTTCCAGTTTGGAGATTTTCATGGAGATGTGAAAAGTAGCCTGAAACCAGTACATTTAATTGTCATCTCAGCCATTTTTCCCCCTCCACATTATCCTCACCGTTGCAACTTTCTCTTAATTTTACCATTCTTACTGTGCCATATTCTGTACCTGACCCTATTTTAGTTAACTTCCCTGACTTTTAACTTCTGCCCCATCTATTACGTTCCTTTCCTGTCATTTCCCTATATTATTCGGTGTTTCTCTCTTTAGCTTTTTCTTTGATTCCTTCCTACATCTGTCTTAATGCAGTTCTTATTTTCTATCTTTTCACCTAGCCTTCTGTCTCCTCTTCTCTAGAGTTCATTTTTATGTGTCTTAGACCAGTTCACCATTCTTTCATACCTTTCCATCTTCTATTTCATAGATCTTGTTCCCAGAGGATGAATGACGCTTGCCCCTGCCAAGCACGGGTCTATATTAGTTCATCGACAGCTTAAGTTGTCGAATCTGTAATGATCGACACCTAAGTGTCGAACTTACGAAATCTCAAACGGTCATTTCAGCGAATTCTTTCCTCAGGAAAGAAGTCGCTTGGCCATTATCGGGGATTTGCCCTTGCAAGAGTTGGTATATTTAGTTAGGGGGTGTGTGGGGGCACAGCTTTATTTAGGTTGAAAAGTTAATTTTGTTCATGGACGGCCTACTGAATTCTTTCCCAAGGAAAGAATTTGCTTAAATGGCCATTTGAGATTTTGCAAGTTCGATGCTTAGGTGTCGATCATTACAGATTCGACAACCTAAGCTGTTGATGAACTAATATAGACCTACCAAGCACTACTTCGACTCTCGCACTCTGTCTCAATATTCCTTAGACTAATCCTTTGCTTCTTATCTTGACTCCCTGAGACAACTTTTTCTCTCTAAGACTGGAGTGTGTTTGTATAGGCAGTTTTTATAGAGAATGTTAACAAAATAAGAAAACGGCAACAGGTACCAAAATACACTTGTAACCCAGTCCAAGGTACCAAAGAAGAATCCAAACCAGCCACCAGAGGACAGTTAGTCCATTTTAATAACAAACACAAGTATATAAATGTAGACACATTAAAATATGGCGTTTTCATTTAAAAACTTCATCAGATGTGTTTATATACTTGTCTTTGTTATTAAACTGGACTAACTGTTCTCTGGTGGCAGGTTTGGATTCTTCTTTGGTACCTTGGACTGAGTTATTGAGAATGCTACCTTATCCTCACACACCAGCACATGAATTGGATTTCTTAAATCCACCCTTTTGACACTTACATGGCTTCCTTCACCAGGTTATTTTCACATGGACTAACATTTCGTATTGTGACCACTTTATCTAATATTACATTTACTTGTTGTGAAAAGGAGAAAATTATCTTATCTAGTCTATTAATTTGCATTTAACAAATCCTCTCCCCACTTCCCCCTCCTTCTTCCCATTTCCACTAATTTCATGCATTCTTGAATGTCTCCATAGAATCTTTCTGTACATCCCTTCTAATAGTGCATTTCATAAATATACAACCCTCTCTGGGAAGAACTGCATTCACAGGTCTAGGGAATAGCTTATCAGCATAATCTTCTAATTCATATTCCATCCACCCCATCTTTCCAGTATAATCTTAACTATTCATTACTGTGGGCATAACCCTATGCACCCACACCATGTCCTTTTGTCTCTTGTGATCTCCACTGAGAAGAACCTCAACTCCTCTAATCTCTGTTCATATATTTTCCCCTGCATCGTATAAACCTTTCTAGTGGCCTTCATCGAGACATTTCCCTTCAGCCTGAGATCTCTTTTCCGAATCACCTGCAGAACTGCACACATTACCCATTGAGTGACTTGACCATTGCTTATTAGAGTGGGAGCATCTGTGTCTTGCTTCTTGAGGCTATAGCCTTTGCATACCATTCCTGGTAGTTAAGATTAAACATGGTAATCATCTGCATATCCCTTTTCTGCTCTTTTGCTATCAGTTCCATTTATCAAGGTGACACTTTGCATCACAGTTGCTACAGCCCAAGTGGCATACTCTGCATTTTCTTCTGAGGATCAAATGCCATTTTTCTACCCACCTAGTCATCCTATCCAAGACTTTGCTCACAGTGTTACCCAATCCTTCACTCATTAACCAATATTTATGACACTCAGGAGGAGGCTGATCTTGATTTATTTTTCCCCACAAATACGTAAAATTTGCATGCTGCATGGTGTTGGTTGCAGGACTGATACCCACCATGCAATACAACTTAGTTGTCTTATTCATATCATCATCTCTCATACCATAACTAACTGTGGTCATCATTCCAACCCTGACACAGTGCAGTAGCTCAGTCTTAACTCTACCCCTAAACCTTCCTGTTTTTTCTAACAATCATGTCTGTGGGACTGAGTCAAAGGCATTGTTGAAATCCAGATAGAGCATGGCTGCTGAAACTCTACTATCAACTTGTCCTGTAACCCAAGCCATAAAACTGGGCTCTGCTCCTCATCTTATAAATCCTTATGACCTCAGATGTATCTTGGTTGCTGTCCTAGAGATTGTTGTTCTCCAATGCAACAGCTGGCTTTCCCTCAGAATTTTTTCCAAAACTTTTCCCAACCACCACTGTTAGGTTAATAGGACTTTGCTCCCCATTGTGTAAGCATGCTGTATTTCATTAGTCAAGTACTTTAGCAATGGTCAACAATCTATTGAAGATCACAGTCCAGGATGCTCTCACCCATCTGTTTTTTTGAGCCTAGGCTTCCCTTATGTTGATGAGTTCCTTCTCTTCTGCCCCCACTCTATCCTGTCATTCATTTATTATTTCCCCATTAGTAATTTGTATCTCTAAACATGACACCCTGCCCTCTCTTTCCATCATAAAGAGAGAAAGAGAGAGACAGAGAGTGAACTATGCCTTGTCTTTTGCCATAATTGCTATTCGAATATTCCTTCATAGCCACAGTATTTTCTCTTACTTTTCTTTGTTTGCAGTTTCCTCAGTCTCTTGTCCATAACTCTTAGTACTCCATTCCCAGCTCATTATTCAGCATTTCCTTTGTCTCTAGTATCCTGATTCATGTTCGTCCATCTTTCCCAACTCAGCATAATTAAACCCTTGATATTATTTAACACCATATTTGTTCTTGGTTTCCGTTGACTAATAGTGCATTTGTCTACACATCCCGATCTTCTCCACTTCGGGTAAGACATCTTACTGTATTGTATCCTTTCTGACATATACCTACACCAACAGGATGAATCCTCCTTCATCTAAGATATCAATAACCATCTTCTCCTTTTCATCCCTGGAGGTGAGGCTCTCTAAAACTGCAGCAGGAAGATTCAGATCCCTCATGAGTATAATTAGATTCTTCCTACTTCCCTCCATTATTTTCTTGTAAAGTCTCTCATCCTCCTGCCTTGACGTGTATTGGGACTGACTGACTACATTAGTCTATCATCACTACCTCCTCATTCCTCAAGCTCAGCTACATGGCATGTACTCCACTCACTCTTCTCTTCTGTTAACAGTATGGAGTTGCTCCTTCATTCTGACATTTCATTTGTTCCTCCATTAGCAGTACTGGCACAACATCTCTTGTACTCTACCGTTTCTGCCATTCTTAATTAAAATACACCCATGAGCTACCGTGCTGCACCATCTCTTGCCACGTGCACATGCTTCAGTGGCACTAATATTGCTCAGCCTTCCTATACACACCAGTGCATGCAGATCCCCTTCCTCCTGTGGGCAGAGCTTCTTGTGTGGACAAACAAGATGGTGGAGGAGGTGCTACATGATTAAGAAAATTATGAAGTTTTATGTCTGAATTAATTCCTTATGATAGAAATTAAGGAAAGTGATGTTTTAGAATATTCTGGCTTTGGAATGAAACTGTGAATCTGAAGATGAAAATATTGATTCCTGGGGAAATGAGTTGGAGTTTGCCATGGTGAAAGCGTGAGAGGTATCTGGTGGTGCTGGTGAAGCATCAGCCGGTGGTATTCCCAGTGCTTTTGTGTGCCAGGGTCTAATATATCAGCTGGTCCGTGGGCTAACTGGGCAGTACACAAATCATTGTCTGAAGCAAGTAAGATGATAGAAACTAGGGGCTGGAGTCCTGTGAAAAATATAAAATAAAGCTGTTTGAAAATATCTGTAGACCTTGATAAATCAGTTGACATAAATAAAAGCTACAAGACACAATGGTATTAGAATATTCTTAGTGGGGTCAGTTAAATAAATATCAGATAGTTTATAATAAGGAATATTTTAAAAGGTGAGTCTTGCCTGATTCCTAGAGATAGCATGCTGTCCTGTATATAATAGGAGATGATGCATTTAAACCGAACTTCAGAACAAAGCTTTATTTGCAGATGTTCCTCTTTTGTTATGATGCACGTGCCACAAGATGCTGTGGAAGAGTTTTTAAAGTTTTCTCCTGATACGATAACATATCAAAATAAGTAATTGCTTTATGTATTTGCTTTTTGTCAACTGGAATTTGTGTTAGCTGCTACTTTACAGTTTGGCTGTGGTCTTTATGTAATATTCTGGAAAACACTGACTAGTTTTGAAACTGAAGGGTTCTGGAAAGATGGCTGGAAAGTGCAGGTGAAGCTGAAATACAAGGAGGGAATGGTTTAGCATTTACATAACAGCTTTACTTTGTTAAACTTGACCTTCTTCATACTGCCCAGGCCAAATCCAGCTTTCACTGTGGAAGAAGGACCTTGTTAAAGGTGATGGCACTGATGTGTGGAGTCTGCATTGTGGAGAGGAAGGTCACAAAAGAGATCATTGTTATAAAGATTGTGCAGTTTATACAGTACAGAAGGAAACAATTTCTTGTAATGTACAAAAGCTAAATGCAAGAAATGTTACATCATTATTGAATGTCAGGAGAGAAAAATGTAAAGTCACCATAAAATAATAACCTCTTTTTTATCTAGATGTGTTTAGAGCTATTTATTAAAGTATGTTTGCAAATAATTTGTTCTGTCATGAGTATCTTAAATGTATCTACTAGAGCTTTACTTCCTTAGACTCCACTGAAAATGGCTGCTGCCCAGTCAGACGTTCCTGGTCAATAAAGTCATATAAAGAAATAAACAATAACAGACATAGTAAAGTAGAATTTAGTCACACTCTTCATACAGTGAGCGCACAGAAATATTTTTTTTTCAGAAACAGGGTGGCACAGAAAAAAGAGCTGTACCACAAGAAAAATGAAACGAGTTTTAGCAGTGTTTCCAAGTGACAGGATCATGTACTGTTATGTACTTCAGGACCAAAAAAAACCCAAGAGTGATGAGAATGTGCAGATGATGGGTTATAGAAGGAACTGAAGGTCCATCTACAATTCCTACAGGAAACAAGTTTATTGTTTTACATGAAGTTGTTGAAGGTGAAGAAGATGGATCAAAAGGACACAGCAATAGCTGGATGACTGTTTCTGACTGAGCAAAATTAAATAGGAAGAAAGGTGCAGCCCAAGAAGTGAAACAAAAGTATAGGCATTAAAGAACATTTTTCTCTGAATGTTAATAGCATTAAATTGTTTAACTCTATTGCTCTTATCAGCTGTCATGCTAATGTGGTGTGAAATAACTGCATACTAACAGGCTGGACAGTGATGACCAAAACACCAAATCATAACATGGTTAAATGTGGAAAATACTGTAAGTTGGACAAGTAAAGCAGCCTTGTATTTTACTTGTTCAGTTTAATTTTCTCACATTTAAGTTTTTTAAACGCAGTATTGAATGCTTCAGATTCAGTGCCAGTTGAGCTGCATTATTTTGATAGTTCCATGTATGGTCTCCCTTTGAAACATTATAAGCACACTGCACTCAAGGCTTATCTGCTTGAGCTGGTGGTAGCCCTGGTAGATATAAAAGATCCTATGGCACCTATAGAAAAGACTAGGGGAAGTTAGTTGCCTGACGCCCTGGTCAAATCTCTCCTAGTAGCATAAATACTACCTTGGTTCTCCTCTGCAAAGAGGCTATTACCCTAGTGGGACTAAGCCAGTCAACTAAGGATAAATAAATACACAAAACTGTAGAAATAGTAAGGAAGAATAGTTATTCTGGGTTACTGATATGCATGAAGGCATGGACATGGGTGATAATGAAGACTTTTTAAACAACGGCAGAATTATTTTTTATGTTAAATATGAAATGTATTCTTAATTAGACTGGGCAGCCATGGTGGTGCAGTGGTTAGCATTGCCACCTCACAGAAAGAGGTTCTCCGGTTCGATCCTCGGCTGGGGTGCCTTCTGTGCAGAGTCTACATGTCCTCCCTGTGGTCGTGTGGGTTTCCTCCGGGTGCTCTGCTTTCATCCCAAAGACATGCTGCAGGTGGATTGAACACTCTAAATTGGTCCTAGGTATGAGTATGTGTGCCTTCTGTGGAAGGTTGGGCGCCGGGGTGGCAACTCGACACCGTAAAACTCCACTGCCAATCATAAGCGGACAAGGTGATCTGCTGTGGCGACCCCTAACCAGGAAAAGCCGAAGGAAGAAGAAGATTCTTAATTGGACTACCTTGTTCATATGGTTCCCAGTTCAAGCAATACTATTTAGAAATGTTTAAAACTATTGAACCCTTTTGGCTATTTTTAAAGATAACACCATCCCCTCCTTTTCATCTCGGGTTCTCAGGAGTTTAAGCTGATCTCTCTACATGTGGAAAAATATAAAACATTTAGTTGATATGCCGTGCTTAAAAAACAACCTATACTGGTTTAAACTCTCTTATGGATTTTAAAAATATTAAATTTTCAGTGGAAGAAGTAGTTCTTATATTGATCATTTATTTATAATGTATTGCTTTTAAAATATGGGTGATTTGTGGTTAACTGCAGTTTATTCACAGTGTAAAGCATTAAAAATACTAGTAGAGTTTAGCCAAAAAATATGTTTTTATTAAAAGTAGTAAGTGATTTTTTTTTCAAATTTCAGAACTTCAGACTGAAGCAAACATTGAACAGACTTCTTTTATAGTTAAAGACACATGAAGTCAACAAAAACATTGAAATCTATCGGATACCATAATTTAAAATAACTTATTAAAGCTCAGTAAATAAGAGGTTTGTTCTTCAAAAAGGGAAACAGAATCATGCAAATCCATGTGCTCAAAAGTATTCATATTAATCTGTCAAAACATCTCTTTTCTTGCAAACAATCCATGTGATTTTAACAGTTATCATCTACTTGCAACTGTCTGTACTAAACTCAGGAGTTATATACTTTTATATAAACTTTCTTCCGTATATTATATTATGTAGTTATTCATTATAGAAACTATTCCTCAATAAACAAAACACTTTACCTTCACATAAGAAACCATAGTGTGAGCTCAGAAGTCAACCAGTCATCCTCGCAACAGATTAATTTCTCCAAATACAAACTGTCAATGTATACAAAGATAGCACTACAATTTTAGCTATTAATTGTGCAATCAAAGAGGTTACACAGCTGATCAGGTATTGCTATATAGCTATAAAGCTTCCCTATATAACTGATTATAATCAGGCTTGCCAATGACTCACTTTTTTGTAACGTCTAGAAGAACCTACAGGACACCAAGTCAGAAACACTAACATTCCTGACAATCTTATGTAAAATATTGGTACCCCTCCTACCCCTCCCTCCTCTAGGTTATCCAAGGTCATTCTAGTATAATAGATCAGTGTGTGTACCATACTATCACCCAACTCTTAATCAACTCTTTTACTCCTTGTTGGAGCAGCTTACACAGGCTGCTCTTATGTCTTTCTTCTCTCTGGAAACCTTACTTTCCTTAGCAGCATAACCAAGACAAAAAGATAGTGGTTTATTTTATTTATTTGGTTGTTTCTCCCTCAGGCCTAAATTCACATGTTGTTTCTGGACTCACATAACACCTTGCTCAGGTTGTCCCAGCTTTGTTCACAATCTTGGACTCACTTCCCTCCCCTACCCTACCCGCAGTTACCATCCACCCTACTTAAATTACACTTAAACTTACTAAACTCCACCCAGCAAAATATCAACCAGTAACATACATACTCCTCAGCATTCCCATTTCCTGCATACCCAAGTAAATATTGCATTATTTATTTTCTCCTCCCATGTCTTACACATCACTTCCTGCTTTCCTTACACATCACTTCTCCTTTCATTTCTTACACATCACTTCCTGCCTTCCCCACTTCTTACACATCACTTCCTGCCTTCCCCACTTCTTACACATCACTTACTTCCTTCCTCTACATATTACCACATATAGTTTCTTAAAAATTAACACTTACTCCACACCTACTAGCACAAGACAGCCAACTTTCTTGACTTTTCTCAAGTACACCTCTCCTTTTCACTACAGCTATACTACATCTCATTCTTTCCTTTCTTCATCCAAATATGTTTACTCCACCTTTTTTCTAACACATACTCCTCTGTCCTTAATATACTCATACAGAACTACTCATATGTACTGCCACCTATTACCACCGGCTGAATACTTCCCAACTATCCCTCTTCCTTTTCTCTTATCTACACTATCCCTCACCCTAGCACATTCAGGAACAAATACAGCTCCTTCTGTTCTCATAAAACCTTTGCTCCAAATACTCACCACAAACCATCTTTCATACATGAAACAGTGCAGCTTTAACTCATCAACAAATCTGTACATATCCTCACCTTTGACAAAAAACTTTCACATTTCTTACAGTCTCCTCATACCCTATATGTCCATTAGCATATCTCTTTCATCCACTGTGCTCATTCTTTAACTCTTAATACTATCTCCCCCAATCCCACCTCCCTCTCGAAAAAGCCAAATGGCACCCAGTGCAACACAGAGTAGACCTTCTACTAGGATCTTCTCAGCTTCAAATTCTGTAACATAGCTCATTCCCACCACAAGCTGCCAGTCTTTATACTAAATTCACACACTTCAACTTTAGATGCCTTTCCCAAACAACACCTCACCACACTGCAACCCTTACAAAGTAGGCTATACTGCACCAATTAGTCTTTCTTCATCCTTGCTCCTAAAATATGCAAATTCCCCATGTAAATGGACTACAACCTCCTTCCTCACATTCAGAACTCAACTTAAAAGATTCCTCCACAACAACTCACACTTTACTTGAAAACAGCAGGTGACTCCATGTAAGGGCATCTCAGCCCCAAGCCTTACTCTCTCTCAACTCCTCCCCCACTTCCCCTACACCTGGTCTTATTACTCCACTCCCCGATCATCCCCTGCCCCTGGTCTTATTACTACACAGCATATACTCCATGATATATATACCTGAAACATAGCTGTCAACCTCATAGTGTAAGAAATTTGTAAAAAGCCTAAAATAATGGGGGGACTAAAGCCCAAAAATAGGGACAAATTTTAAATATTGCTTGTATAAACTTAGAAAATTGCTAGTATAACCGGTTTTATGTTAGCATGCATTTTCTAAAGGATACAAAGTATGAGACTCACATGTATGTCATTATTTAGGGACTTTATTCCTCATTGATTTGTCAGAAAATCACAAGTTTTATGAGGAACAGACCAAAAATATGAGGCAAAAATGTTGACATTCTGTAAAAATATGGACAGCTGAAAGGTATGGACCTTTATCATGTAAATTTGTTATATGTGCATAATTGTTGCTACATCAGTTAATTACTTCTGTGCACTTTTTATTAATCGTTACTTTCTGTTCTGTTTTTGATATATGCAACTTGCTGCTTCTATGTTATACCTTTTTTTCTTTGTGAATTATATCACACAGGTAGAATCTGCAAATAGTTAGCTATGATGAGTGTACTACCCTGGTAAAGAAATGTAGAAAAAATAAATCAATTAAAACAAAAGCCTTACCTATTTTTGTTGTGGGCAAAGAAGGCATTCTTTAGAATTTTCATATTTTCCTGCTGACACATCACCTGTGCACCTATATATATATATTTTTTTTACTTGAGGAATGTCTTCCTGCGTAACCCCCCCCCCCCCAAAAAAAAAAAAAATTGGGTTAGCTAGTAGAAAAACCTTTTCATTCTTAGAATGTACAAGAATGGGCTGTAGTTCTACTGAAAGAGTGATAGTGTATCTGTAGCTTTTATAATTAGAAAATGGCATTGATAACCTTGAAATAGTAATATAATACGTCATACAATTAATAATACTGTCTATGTGGGTGTTTCTGGGGAATACTGAACCACCCTGTCCTGGTCTTACATCAGATATTACCTCACTGCATCTGGGTTGTCTTGTTTTCCCCCAGTACCACCCTTCCTGGAGAGTGGTATCATGCTTAGAAGAAGGATGCTAATAATTTCACTCAGTGATGCATATTTGTGCTGTGATCAGCTTATGGAATCCAGATATGGAAGTACCCGATTCTTTTGAGAGGTAATGGCTTTGTGATAACTGAGTGTTTAAAACTTAGATATGAGAGCACGTATGGGGAAGTGTGCTACAACTGTTTTAATAATATGATGCCAAAGCCTACATGTTAGCATGCATGAGCAGAACATTAGCATATTGTAATAGCCACCAGGAGTATGACACACAAGTTACAAATGTGACTGTGGAGGTCCTCAGCAAGAGGAAATTTACCACAAGAGAAAGATATCACCTGCACTGTTATAGGCTAATCCACTTATGCAGACAAATGAAAAAGGATATTCAAACATAGGACCAAACTCCAACATTTTGGATCATGATGTAACACATCTAGTGAAAAGTCATGGAGGATAAGCAGAAGGATGATGGTGCCCCATACATTTCGTGGGCATGGATCACAGTGACACATTTGTGAAGAACACTTGCTGTGTAGCCACAAGGTGGAGTGTTACACAAATGAATAATAAGTGCAGGTATCATATTGCAAGTCTGAGAAACTCCAAGGGGACCAGAGAGGAGCAAATGTATGCACACCACTATAGTACTGGTGAGGTCACCATGGCACTGACACCATCAGATCACACCAGAGCAGTGTGCTCCAGCAAAACCATACCATGACAAGGATGCACAGCTGGACAGCCATACTCCAAGAAGGTGAAAGCTAAGCTACAACATCCAGGAAATTTGTTGTGCAGTAGGACTACAAACATGATAACACATTGGCCAGTGATCCTTCATGTTCCTTTTGATCTAAGACATGGAGAATGATGAAACATCATTGCAAATTTCAAGTTTCATGGTTTCTGTCATATTATGCTTTTTCTCCATGTATTGGAGCACCCTGCCATTAGGCAAATGTGGCCTTCACTGAATAGTTTTCATTCAGTTCTTTTAAATTACTGGTAGACCTTGGAACACCAGATCTGCAATGCATCAGAAGGGGAAGGGGCTTGGGCTTCTATCATGTCTTACCATCTTTCTTATGTAAATATTGTATCCTCTTTCCAAAGACATTGATGTCTAAAATAGTTTTGCTTCAGTTCTGCATGTTTCTGGAAGTTAAATCAGCAGTGTCTCTGTGGCAAGTGTCACATCTGTGTGAGGGAGATATGCCACAGTTTTCAGCTTTAGCCACAGTACTGGACCTAGTGCCACATAGTTTTGTCCCAAGTGCAAGTTGTAACCATTGTCTCTGCCCCTTCTTTGTTAAGCTTCACCCTCCTGAACTCTTGGATTATATAGCCTGGAATGGGAGAGGGCTGATGTCCTTCTTATCAGGCTTTTCTTGGATGACCTTGTCCATGTGTCTCTGTGGGTCCCCTTCAAAACATCTAAAACCCATAACATCTAATTTCATGACATTGAGACCAGAACATCTAAAACCCAAAACATCTAAACCCATAACATTGAATTTCATAACATCTAACAGTACAAATCACATGATAATAACATTCCCCTCCACATATAACGACATATAATGACACTAAACTACCAAACACACTTTTTACTATGTTTCTGCAGGGGGCTTGGTACAGTGGGGTTAGGAAATTAACTTTTTCCCACTGTAGTGCTATCTTGGAGCTGGTATATTTAATTTATGGGGGTGGGGGTGGGGAGCAGAGCTCCCCACATGGGGGGGTGCAGGGTGGCTTGCCCCCCTGCAGAAACGTAGTAAAAAGTATGTTTGGTAGTTTGGTGTCATTATATGTGGGGGGATGATATTTTCTTGTGATTTGTAGTGTTAGATGTGAAATTCTATGTTACGGGTTTTAAATGTTTTGGGTTTTAGATGTTTTGGTCTCAATGTTATGAAATTAGATATTATGGGTTTTAAATGTTTCAAAGTAGACCCATCTCTATATATGGCTTCAGATTTTTGTGTTGTGAATATTGAGTGCTACTGTAGACTTTTCTATAAGTGGTGCATGGATGGTAACGAGTTGTCAGTGGGTTAACGGGAGCATTTGGAAGTTATCATCTGCAATATAGCATTTAGAATCCTTTTTATCCCAAAGGTTTATATCCATGTGGTTTTCTATAGAAATGAGAATGATAACATCATATTGTCGTACTAGGATCTTGACCTGGACTACATAAAGAGGCATTTCTTCAGACAATACATGAAAATTCATAATCATGCATTTGATGTCACTATCCCCATGCAATAACTTGAATATCTGATTCAAACCTTATCTTTAGACAGACACACTGCCTCCTCTAGGGGTAGATTGGATGTGTGCTGCTGTTGTACGATTTTTGCTGCTGACAGAGTAGATGCTGCTTCTTTGATGTTGGTCTCTGTCTTGCCTCCTGGGGCAGCACAAGTCTTTAGGGGAAGTGATCATGTGCAGCCCAGTATCAGTAAGGTGAAAACTCTGCCTTTGCAGTGCATAGTCCCCTTACTGATGAAGCACCAGGAATCCTTGTTGTTTTACAGTTTCTCTCTGTAACACAAGTATTCAGAAACATGCAAATGAATTTTTTCTGTCTTTGTGTGACCTGTGTTATAGCAACCATTTGTGGCTACCCATTGTAGTTGCATTGTCTTCTGACTCCATAGCTAAGTGTCTTCCATTAACATTTGGGTTACATCCCTTCTTGCTCTTCTTCTACCTACATTCCACCTTGCTACTTATCTGAATATAGCTGAGGGCTGTCCTTAGTCATGCTACATATGCACAGCTTCTGGGCTATTGTTATACATAATAACTGCCCAATTTCCTGCAAGTTGTTTGCATGTTTCATGTCAGTAGACATGCATGGAGGTCTGTCCTTATGCATATACAATAGCACCTAATTAAAATATACTTGCATACATTTTACATCCATGACATGTATCATGCATTAATTGGTCTCTAAGCAACCTGGCTGTTACAAGGCCAGGATTCTATCAACCAGTGCCCTATCTGCCATTTTCAGTGAAACTGGAGCTGCACAACACTACTCTATCCAAACAGTATATCCCTGAGCTACCTTTTCTGAATTGATTTTTATAACATTTATAAGTAATTGTCTTTTTTGTTGTAAAATAACTCCCTTGCCTCTTGTTTTGATAAACTATAGCATGCCTGAGGGTCAACAACTACCCTGAATGTCAGAGAATATGCAGACACAGACATACACCACAAGCACCACCCAACCGCTTTTTGCTTTGCAGATCAGTGCACTTGCCTTTTCAGGATAATGAAACTGCCTTTGCATTCTCTTACTTTGAGGCCTTACTCAAGCAAAATAGGAGTGCCTGATTGTGGGACAAGCTGTAAGTAATGCAAGATTAATAAATGACCCACCAACTATAATCACAGACTACGTATTTCACTCAAATATTTTCATTAAGACACTTGGTATGTATTTTAGAAGATATTAAAGAATAGTAGACATGCTGTCTTCTCACTGTAATGAAACATTTGCCAATCTATAGTTTGTACCAAACTGGAGGAGTTCAAGGATAACTTTGTCTTGCGGTAGCTATCCTACTTTTTTGTACATGTAAGGGCTCTGTGGTGAAATGCAACACATCATTGTGTGGCTCTGTGTTGTAAAATGAATTATAATTTATGGCTGTGACACATTCTGAGCAATACTAAAGTCTTAATGTGTTACCATGCAGCTCAGTAAATCTCACAAGCTAAAACTATATTCCATTGTTTTTAAATTAATGGTGTGGAAGAAATCAAGAAGCAATTCATCCAGCTTTTATGCAGACTCTTTATATCAGTAAGCATTGCTATTAATACTTTTTCAGGGTTCTACAAAGTATGTAGGTATATAGTTTATATGGCAAATACAACTGACATTATACATAATGGCTCCTCCTGTGTGCTTTAAAAAAGACTAATCACAAAACCAGTTTTGTTTGACAGGCAGATTTCTTGCTTACTTTTCAGTTTTTCCCTATTCCCCTTTTACTTTTTTTATTCCACACAGGAGGTTGCAGTTAATTTATAACAGATACTTTAAACAAAGACTTTAAAACAGAAATTCATAATATTATGCAATGCAAAATTGCAAATAACCCTTTTATGGATTAGCAGTGTGATTTCCAGAATTCTGAATGTGCATTTTAAAATTTGAGTCTTTTCTAATTTCGGAAATCTCTACCTGAAATGCTCATTGCAATCTCCAGATTTACTAAACAGTACTGTTAGAAGTGACTAATATATAGGGATGTTTATAATAGTATCTAGATTTCCATCAGATTTTTGTAATATATAAATAATAAAATGTCAAAGAGTTGTAACAGGCCCCAGCTGGGAGCTAAAAAATTAGAAATGACATAGAATTATTTTTTAAATTCTGTTGACAGGTGGATTTTGTGCTGTAAGTGAGTACATGCTTGTTTCAATGAACTGTCATTTTATATTAATGCATCACTTTTAAACTTGGGCACATCTTTGTTTCAGTGAACTGTCATTGTATATTAATGTATCTCTTTTGAATTTTGACCATTGGAGTTTATGGTCAAGCCTGTTTTCTAATGTTCTATAATTGCTGTAGAATGAACATGTTATAAAGTACTTGGGTTTAAAAGGCATGCTGCTGAAGCAGATTTTTTTTCGAGTTTTCTTATGTGACATGGTATCTTTGGCATTCATTGGTTTAGTGTAACTGGCACACACTGTTAATAGTAAGAATTCTTCTGTTGAAGTTATACATTTAGTATCAGTCTAAGACTGTTTAGGCGTTCCCTTCATTCCCGCTCATCCATAAGTTTTTAAGTTATTCAGCTTTGCCCAGCCGCGGTGGTGCAGTGGTAGCATTGTTGCCTCACAGCAAGAGGTTCTCCCGTTCGATTCTCAGCTGGAGTGTGGGGAGTGCCTTCTGTGTGAAGTCTGCATGTCCTCCCTGCGGTTGGGTGGCATTCAAAAGACATGAGTAAATGGGCGTGCCTTCATTGAAGGTTGGACGTCGAGCTGGCACCTCGGCGTTCGTGAAAATCTACTGCCAATCATTAGCGGACCGGAGTTCCGCTGTGGCGACCCCTAACCGGGAAAAGCCGAAAGACAACAACAGCTTTGCCCAGTAATTTAGTTAATGTTGTGCACATAGATGTTGGACCAGTTTATAATATTACAGAATAATTTAATGTATTTCATCTTATTCTCTTTATAAAACCTTACTAACGTGTAAATTTGTACTTTTTCAATTAGCCTTCTTTTAGCTATGATGAATAATCCATGTTCCTTAGGCATGGAATGCATCTAGTAAGCATTCTTTGGATAGAGTCCAAACTATCTATATGAACAAAAACTTCAACTGTACTTAACAAGAAACCATATGATGGATTTACATAATTCATTTAGTATTTCCTTTGGTATTTTATCCCTGAAAATGATTGCAAAAACAAAAACAACAATTCCAGAAATTCTAACTGCAGCTAATTTGATCTAGTTAATGTTACATTTAAAGGTAAAGGAGTTCCTAATATATGCGCATTGATCTTTTACTCTGTTGACAGTTATAGAACATTAAACATTCATAATTAATTAATTTGCAGGGTTTATTCTGACCAAGTAGTTTTAACTGGTGTGTGGGTTTATACTGGACAGAAAACATAGCTGCATATATAGAGAAATTCAAATGCAAATGGTTCAAGTTACACCGTAGTCTGGTATTATTTGAAACGTTTTATACTCCACATTTGTATTAGTAAGCATTACAAGTTTACCATGGTCAGCAGTCTTATAAATCCAGGGTTCATTAAATGATGGAAAAGAGGTGAAATAAAAATTAAAAAGATAGACCCCTGAGAGACCCCAGGAGAGTCTTTTCCCTTTCTGAAAAATGTTCTTGGATAACAGTATTATTCCCTGGATAACCATTTAAGAATTCATTGAGCAATATGTGCCTTCACCTGCAAATGTATCATACTATTAGTCATTCTAGTAAGAGTTACTAATACAGCATCCATGGGACCAGATGACATCCTGGGCTGTGTACTACATGAACTACAAAATGAATTGGCACCTCACCTAAGTGTCATGTTTAATCATAGCGTCACCTCAGGCTTCATGGCCACTGAGAGGCATACAACTACAGTTATCCCACTCCACAAGGGGGGATCCACCTTGGATCCTGGGAACTACCTCCCCATCAGTCTGATGAGCCTGATCTGCAAGGCCATGGAACGTACTATCATGGAACTTATAAACAAAGACATTGCCAAGCTTCAAACACTGGACCCCACCCAGTTTGGGTTCATGAAGGGCCGATCTTGTCTCCTGAACCTGATTGACTACTTCGAATCAGTCTCCAGAGCCGTGGACGAGGGTAAGGCAGTCTACACAGCCTATCTGGACCTCGCCAAGGCCTTTGACACCATCCCCCACTCTGGAATCATAGATAAACTTACTAAGCTGGGCATTAATCCCTACATCACTTGATGGGTTGCCAACTGGCTTACTGAAAGAACCCACACTGTAAAAGTAGCTGACTCCAAATCCAGCTCCAGACAAGTGACAAGTGGAGTACCTCAGGGTTCAGTCCTGGGACCACTCTTGTTTGGCATCTACTTCTCTGAAGTACAGGCCAACACTAAGGGACTCTGGCTAACAAAGTTCACAGATGACTGCAAACTGGGAGCCATTATTGAATCCCCAAATGATGTGGATACTCTACAAAAGGGCTTTACAGAAACAGATGCTTGGTGCCAGAGCCATGGGCTCAAGCTCAATGCCATGAAATGTATAGTTCTCCCCTTTGGGAAAAAAACATGTACCCATGAATTACCACATAGGTGGCAGTACACCAAAAGTGTGATAAGAGACTTAGGGACACAGGTGGACAGTGGTCTCACCTTCGATAGCCACATCGCCACAATAGTCAGGAAATCCTTCTATGTGGCACACCTCATCACTAAGGGCTTTTCATCCAGAAAAAAGGAGGTCATTGTCCTACTGTACTCATCCCTCATTAGACCCATTATAGAATACAACACCCCATTTGATGTGTACCTCTCAAGACATCTGCAACAACTGGAAAGGCCGCAGAAATACCTCACTAAAAGAATCACAGGCCTAAAGCAGATGCCCTACACTGACCGCCTTAAAAAACTCCAGCTATACTCTGTCTCATATCGTCCACTCAGAGGCGATCTCCGCCTAACCTACAAGGCCATGTCAAACCCAGAGCTGTTGAACATGCTACACTTAAAGAAATCCCAATCCCTCAGAGCCACATGCTCCAGGAATCTAAACCTTGTCATCACAATAAACAAAACATGCTGGAGAGATAGGTTCCTGACCCAGAGACTCCCCAGACTCAGGAATAGACTGCCCATGCATGTCAAGCAGAGCACCTCTTTGGCCCTTTTCTAAAGGAACCTTGAGGATTGGATGGGAGAAAGGAAATTCACCCTGGGGATCATGTCAGTTACCCTGCTAAACAGGGGTCCAGGGAAGTAAATAGTGTGGGAAGAAATAGCCAGGGAATTGTTATGGCTAGGCTTGTATAGGTCCTAGGGCCGATCGCCTAGTACTAACCTATGAACCTATGAACCTATGAATAGAATTGAAGGCCTTGACAAGTTCAAATACATGCACAAGGCTGATAGGAGGAGATCCAAAGCTATATTTACAGTTTTGCAGTGTTCCATCTGGTGTGATAAACATACCGGTCCAGCTGGTGAATCTGGGAATCTTGAGGCAATGTTACAACTGCCTCATCCTCCTACCAACAAATTCCAACACATGTGAGAGATGCAACCATATAGCCAAACTGGAGGCTAAGCTCTCTCAACTCAGTACTGGAGTAACCAGTCAGGAGGAGAAGGAAACCACACTCACTACAATTCCAGTCTCACATAGACCTACCACGACAGCAAACCAAACACATAAACACACAAAAACATACTTGGAGGCTCTAAATAAAAATCTGCCTAAGCAGCAGAGACCTCCAAAGCAGACACCCAAGCAACCGCTACCCCAAAACAAAACACGTGCAACACATAGCTCACAAAGCCAGTGTGCCGAACAGTCACAGCCCTTAAGGCTAAACAACACACCTGATACACTTGTAATAGGTGACTCTATCGTCAGGCACACTGACGTCCCGCTCACCAGGCTGAACAAGGAGAAGGTCACGGTGAGCTGCCTGTCAGGCGCTAGGATCCACCACATAACACAAGCACTCAGGTCACTCCAAGGCAAGTACAAATATGACTCAGTCATTGTCCATGCTGGTGTGAATGACCTGAGACGTACCTCCCTGGGCTACATGAAAAGAGACATAGAGGAGCTCACTGAGCATGTAGCCCAGGCCGGTATGACCCTGACCTTGAGTAGCATCTTACCCTCACCAAGAATGATGCCACAATATGAAGACAAGATGATCAATTTCAACAATTGGCTTAAGTATTGGTGTCATTCAAAGGGGATCCAATGCCTGTCAGCCTGGGATGACATGCTCGACAAGCCACGATGCTTCGCTACGGACAGCTTGCACTTGTCACCCCTGGGCTTTCGGATATTGGCAATGGCTCTTGCTACCCTCATAGTGCCTTTTTTAGGCAAGGCTCAAAAGACAAACCCACCTCCATAGGTATCACAAGGGATAAGAAACTAAGAGTAATGCTACTCAACGCCAGAAGTCTAAACCTCAAGATGCATGCACTCGAAACTCTCCTTAGCATGGAGAACATCGATATATGTGCAGTAACAGAAACCTGGTTCAAGGCTTCCGAGAGCACCCCAGCACTACCAGGTTATACCTCATACCATGCTTTTCAGCCTCAAAACTTGGACCGAACCACAAAAGGAGGGGGAGTATCAATATTCGTCAAAGATACCCACACCTCCAGGTTGGTGGCACAGCACGAAGCGTCAGAGACTATCCATGTGCAACTAACAGTGGGTAAAACTGCCTTCCAGTTTATAGCTTGCTACAGACCACCCTCCCAAACCCAGGAGCCCCACTCGGCCTTCCTGAGAACACTGGAAAATATGAAGGTCTCTCCAAACACCATTATATTGGGCGACTTCAACTACCCAAACATAGACTGGGAGCATTACTCTAGCTCCAACACCCTAGCCCAAAGGTTCCTAGAATTTATAAACTCAAATGCTATGGAACAACTTGTTACCACTCCCACAAGAGGGGAAAACATACTGAACCTGATCATCACCAACATGGGGACTCTATCCTCCAGACTAGAAGTGCACCCCTCACTGGTAAGATCAGACCATAAACTAATCTCACTGGATATTCACATCCCAACCCCACCCCCTGCCCAGAAAACCACAGTGAAAAACTTCTCTAAAGCAAATTTCACACTCCTCAAAACCGAGGTGGAATCCTTCAAAGCCCCCGGGCCTGTGGAAAATACGGCCCAGACCGCAGAATCCTTTATAAACGCATTCTATGAACACCTTTAGGAATGCATGGATCATGCAATCCCAAATAAAACCAAGACCCAATCCTCCAAAGGCAGACGTCCTGTCTGGTGGACCCCAGCCATAAACAAACTATACAATAGAAGGAGGAAGCTACTACATGATAGAGCAAAATCCCAAAAAGGGAAGGCATCTCTGATCAGTATTAGCAAAAAATTACAGGCACTCATAAAATCGTCTAAGGCCAGCTTCGAGAGAAAAATTGCACAGGACACTAAGGATAATCACAAGGCTTTCTTTAGTTATGTTAGGAACCTGGGTGGGAATTCCCAGATATGCTCAGAATTAGTCCAAATTGACAAAAAATACACCGAACCCACAGGCATTGCCAACATCCTAGCTGACAGGTTCAACGCAAACCCCCCCCCCCACCAAAAGGCCAAATATCTATCCCAGCAGAGTGCTGCCCCCCTGACATCTCAGATGCTCAGGTAAGAGCCGCCCTCTCCAAAGCAAAAAACACAGCATCAATGGGACCAGACGGTGTCCTGGGCTGCATCCTACATGAACTCCAAGAAGAGCTAAATCCAAACATAAAACTACTGTTCAATCTCAGCCTTACTACAGGATATGTACCCAAAGAGTGGCGTACAGCAACAGTGGTCCCTCTCCACAAAGGTGGTGCCTCAACGGATCCTGGAAACTATCGCCCCATAAGCCTGACTAGCTTGGTCTGCAAAGCTATGGAAAGGATCATCATGGACCTCATAAATAAAGATATTAGGGACCTACAGACACTGGATCCTACCCAGTTCGGCTTTGTTAAGGGCAGATCCTGCCTCTTATACCTGGTCAATTTCTTTGAAACAGTCACCAAGGCCATTGACGAGAGGAAGGTGGTCCACACAGCCTACCTGGACCTCGCAAAAGCCTTCGATACAATACCCCACTCAGGCATTATAGATAAGCTCACCAGCTTAAATATAAACCCCTGTGTCACTAGATGAGTTGCAAACTGGCTCAAGGACAGAACCCACATGGTTAGAATTGCTGGTGCCATGTCAGACTCCAAACCAGTTACAAGTGGCGTCCCACAAGGCTCAGTCCTGGGACCTCTCTTGTTCGGTATATATTTCTCGGAGGTACAGGCCAACACAGAAGGACTGTGGCTGACCAAGTTCACAGATGACTGCAAACTGGGCACCATAATCGACTCTCCAGCCGACACAAACATCCTCCAAAAGGGCCTCATAGAAACAGACAACTGGTGCCAGAGCCATGGCCTCAAGCTAAACGCCAAAAAGTGTATAGTCATTCCCTTTGGCAAAAACAAAGTGCCCACAAATTACCACATAGGTGGTAATCCATTAAGTACAGAAGAAGTAATTAGGGACCTGGGGACCCAAGTTGATAGCAATCTCTCATTTGACAACCACATGGCCAAAGTGGTTAGAAAAACATTTTATATAGCCCAACTAATCATGAAGGGATTCACATCTAGATCAGGGGAGGTCATCGTGCCTCTTTACTCATCAGGCCCATAATTGAGTACAATGCCCCTTTTGGGATGTACCTTACCAGACACCTGCAGCAACTGGAAAGACCCCAAAGGTACCTCACCAAGAGGATCAAAGGGCTCAAACAGATGCCATATGCTGCCCGGTTAAAGAAACTCCAGCTCTACTCAGTGGCATACCGCCTGCTCAGAGGCGATCTGTGCCTGATGTATAAAGCCATGTCCAACCCGGAATTAATGGACATGCTGCACCTCAGAAAATCCAAATCCCATCGAGCTATGCACTCGAGAGACTTGAACCTTAGCACTAAAATAAATAGGACATGCTGGAGGGACAGATTCATAACCCAGAGGTTCCCTTCACTCTGGAATAAAATCCCAGTCCAGGTTAGGCAGAGTCCCTCATTGACTCTCTTCAAGAGGAATCTTGATGAGTGGATGGAAGATCGTAGGTTTACCCCGGGTATCACTTCTGTGTCATTGTTAGACAGAGGCACAGTATACTAACCTCGAAAAAGGGCATAGCAAAATTAATTTAAAATGGGTGGCGAAAGCCAAACACACTCTGGCTAGGCTTATAAATGCCCTAGGGCAGATAGCCTAGTATGAACCTATGAACCTATGAACCTATACTCTACCATTAAAGAAATCATGTTGTGAAATATTTAATAACTGAAAAGTTGTTGAAGCCAATCATCTTTTCTTTGTACCTAGGCATCAGTCATGGAGAAGGGGGAATTCCATTTAGTGGCAGGGTCTTGCCTGCAGTAGTGGTATACACAGAGAGCTCAGACATGTCTATCTTCATCTCCTACAGGATTTTTTGCCCCAAATCATTTATCTCCGCATGCACAAATATGTCATAGATATATTTGTCTGGTGTGAGAGCCCAAAGGGCCCTTGAGACATTCTAGATCCTTGCACCTAAAAGACGACTTACTGTTTTGCTATTTTTGACCAGTCTAGAGATTGGGGAATCTGTGTGTCTCACTTTGAAGTCACCAATCCCTAAATCATTTTTGTTTGTGGAGTGATTTGGTGTACTGGAATTGAAGCCCTTTGTCTTATGTTAACTATTTGTTAAAGGTGAGATATTATGTGATATGAAATTTGATTTTGATTTTTGATGAAAATTTAACCCTTATGGATATAGGAAGCTTATGTAAGGATTTATTTACAGCACCGGCCTATGACATTATATTATGTGCCAAGATTGGGTGCACAAGCATGGGGTGTTTTAGTGCGATATTCACAGTCTGTGTTTTTTGTGAGAGTGAGGCCTCTGTATCTCTTAAATACTTACAACTCTCATGAACAGAATTATGTGTTTAGCAAGATTTCATTATCTGTGAGCAGAAAGTAGGTGGTACATTGCTTTAGGATACTTAATGCTATGAGGCTGGCAGAAGAGGGGAGAAGAGAAGGTTGTCCTTCATTTTGTCCAGTGTGAATTAAAACTTGATTTGATTCACAGAGAGTTGCAGAGCTTAAATAAAGTAGGGATTTATAATCTATTGAGGTAGTTAGTGATTAAGGGGTGGATAAAGTAGTTATGTATGGAAGTCTGTTTAGGTAAATACGTAACCTTGGTTTATATGTGACTGTGATATGCACAGTTCAGGAACCTTGTTCACTGGTAATGTTGAGCTTATTTGTAGCGGCTGTGGGTTTAGTTTATAAAGTAGCAGCACTAGGGTGCTAGGTGCTTGGCTGTGCACATTATGTAGCTATGTGCAGATTACTGCACCTGTACATAGCAAGAGTCTGTTTACATATCAGATTTGGGTGACCTGGTTATATTAGGAAAGGTTACAGCTGAAGGTGCCTACATCTACAGAGCACACGTTTTTTTTCAGTTGTGCTCTAACTCCCTTAATTCCCTTTACCTCTTCTAACAGTGATTGCTGGACCCACCCTAGCCAGACAACCAGAGGAACTCCTCAGCTCCACTATCTTGGCAGTAATTGCAGTCTCCAGTCCGCCCTACACAAGGCTCGGCAGTGATCAGGATTCTTAACCTATCCATAGTAACCTTTGTTTTGTCTTTGGCATTTTGCTGCCCTATTGACTTGATTTATATTTTAGTACACTTAGCCAAAGGAACTGGTCTTGGTCTGAATAATTTAGATTTGACATCTGCTGAAACATGAATACAGCAGCGAATCCTTTTAACATGCAATTTTTTCTTTAATGCAGTTTTATCTTTCATAAGTGCCTTCTGTATAGTTTCATTTTCAATGTATGTGCTTTAAGTGTTCCAATCTAAATTCATTTTAGTGTGCAAACTTCTGCCAGTTATGTTGGTGTCAACATATAATCAATTTGTTTCTCACAAGCAATTTTCACTTTAGCAGCTCCCATAGTTTTTATATTTTTTTCCTCTATACATTTCAAGGTCAGTTGGTTTCAAAGCTGCATTGTTGATTTCTCTAAAGTTTTATAGGTTCACAGGTAAGTAATAAGCTAGATGCCCTTGCAGGCCATTTTAAATCTGGTCAGTTTCCCTTTTCGTGCTCAAATTAACCTATCCCATTTGGTTAGATTTTGACCTTATCGCATGGTCAGTCATTACCACTAATGAGAATGACTTGGATCATACCACAGATAATTTGAGGGGACTCATGCATGGGATAAAGCATTTAGAAGCTTCCTCTGTCCATTAGTAATACAGGGGGCAGTCCTGGGGTAAATTTTCTGTTTCCCATCCATAAACCCAAGTTGCACTTGAACATGGACAGGAATGAACTTTGTTTTATGTGGATGGGCAGTCTGTTCCAGAGCAGCGGTATCGCAAGTTATACCTGAGAGCAGCGAGATATATGTTCTTTCAAACCATTCTGTTGATTGGCAGAGGAGGTTTAGATCCCTAGACTGAGTATTTCTGATACTATTTGACTTGCTGATCTGCAGTAAATCCATCAGTACTAGGTTAGAGGATGGCTTGAATGCCAGACACAGGTCAACTCTTGGCAGTCTGTAGGATACTGAGAATAGTGACAAGGCTTTGAGTTGGTCCATGAAGTACATGTTGTTTAGCCTTGTATATTTTAGTAAGGTATCTCTATTTTATTTACTCATCAGGGTTATACTGCTCACATCTTGGGATTTAGTGATGTATCTTCCATGAAAGTGCAAAGGGTACTGTGGCGATGATGAGGAGCTCGATGTAGCCTGAATGTAATTATCAGATAACTAGTAGGAATCTCACAGCCCAAGCTGTAGCTACTTAAGAAACCTGTAAACAGTAATAAAAATAAAAAAGCAAGCCACCAAAGCAGTATTTGCATGAAACACTAGTTTATTTAACATTAAGCACTGTCAAAGTAAAACCAACTTAGCACTTCATCAGAGTCCAATTCATGTTTCTTGGTGAAAGTGCTTAGTTGGTTTTATTTTGACAGTATTTAATGTTAAATAAACTAGTGTTTCACACAAATACTGTCTTGGTGGCTCACTTTTTTATTTTTATTACTGTTTACAAGTTTTGGAGCCATTTGGCTTCTTTTTTGTTATACTTAAGAAACCCACTTGTGGAAAATGATAGGCTTGGTGGTGAAAGAGTGGTTCCTGCAATTGTGGCCAAGACTGTCGCAAAGACAAGTAGCATATATGTGTCTAAGAATGTGCACATACGCTACTTTGAGACACTATGAACATCCCTGGAAGTCAGAAGAAGTGGCTTTATGCAATGTTTATTTATAGTTTCATTGCTTTAATGAGAAAGAAATAAGTGTATATGATAGAAAAAGGGAAAAGACAAGCAGAGGAACATACAGAGGAACATAGGGAGGGTGTGTGAAGGAGTGAGGAATGGGAAGAAGGGTATACTTTTCTTTGAGGGACAGTTGTCCATTTTCTTTTTTTTAATTATAGCTGGGGAGGGATGCAAGATGAAAGCAGGGGGTGGAAAGAGGGTAGAGCCATGAAAGCAGGGGCACACAAACAAACATAAAACACAAAGACTAACAGTAGAGGTGCTGACAAATCATGGGTGGGATTGGCAATGGCATAATGGACATACCAATAGCGTGAAGACAGTTGGTGATGGGGAGGACTGGACAACAAAATGAGATGCAGCTGACATGTAAAGAAGGGAAACATCAGTATGAGAGGTAAGGGGGGCAGTGGCAGGCAGCAGTGCAACTCTTGAAACTGCATGAAGATCCTCTCCAAGTGACCAGTGCAGGCATTAACCTGCTGGTCCATTAGTTCCTTCAGCTCTACTGTCATCTCCTGCTGGGTGACAAATTGTGACTCCCCTGGCAGTGCCATGAGAGGGAACATACCACTCCACTGTAAGGAGTGATTGTCAGAGGTCACTGGTTGTCCTCCCCTATTGAACCGGATGAGGGATGCAGACTCGGTGCCAACTGGACTGCTGGTGGGCCAGAGTGTGCATCAGTGCAGCTCCACTGACACAGCCATGGTAAAATGGTCAGATAAATGAGAAGAAGTAAAACAACAAGCATAAAATGATGTATAAAAAAGAAGGTTAGTGATAGTGTGGGACAGGGAAAAAATTACATTAATGCTATGAATATTTCAGATGACTACTCAGACTGCCACCTGCTGTTATACTAGAATGCCACTAGATATAATACTAGGTCAATTCAGATACTTCTGTCTAGGTCCATAAACTCAAGTGACCCCCACTGTAAGATGTGGGTGTAGATTGCAGTGTCACTGTCCCCTCAGTCAAGGATGGAGTGTGGTCTGGTGGAAGCTACAGTGTAACAATGTAATGTTGCTCATATTACACCATGGGGATATTGAGCAGTGGCCCAGTGAACATGCTGGAAGGGATATATGAGCACTGTGTCGGGGGACATATTGAAAGACATGCCATGTGTACTTGCACAGTGGTAACTCCTATACAACCCAGCATCCCTATGAGGGCACTGTATTATACTAGAGGCATAGAAGCAGTCTTTTTCATCAGGCACAGTTAGCAATAGGGACTTTACAAAAAACCTAATTGCTATACAGCTGGACACTCAACATGGCTGTAGCACATAAGCCAGGGGTGTGCTAGGAGAAGGTGTCAATGACAGGGGCATGTGGTGGAGTGATGAATAGCCAGTATGATTCCAAGGGTCACAGCCCAACCCCTTTCTATGGACTCAAAACCAACACTCCCTAAAGGCCCTCCACTGCCACCGAACATGGCCCCCCCTCAGTCTGTGCCCCCAACCATGGACCCTGCACTTACCAAATGGACCCTCCCATCCTAACACTACCCCCAGATACCCACCTTAACAGTCTCCATGGACTCCTACCTTAACATCATCCTGCCAGATGCTCACCCTAACACCATCTCCCACATGGAAACTCACTCCAACCCCTTAAATGCCCCCCATAGTGTACATATACCTATATGGGCCAGTGTGCAGGATGTGGCAACCACTCTGAATGTCAGGCATAGTGAGCCAATGAGTATTCAGTGCAGGATGATAGAGATGATCATCTCCCTACAAACAGCTACTATGCATGCCATGAATATATGGATGTGCAAAGGAGTATGTAATTACAGAGATTGTCTTGCTGCGCAAACAACTGTGACAGAGCTGTTTCACTGATAAGTGTACAAACTATGGCAGTTGCAGCTAAGCTGAAGTTAATAAACCTAAATAGTAAATAACAGGACATTGTCATATTCACTCCTGTGCCTGGACAACTGCTCCATTCTCCAATATTTCCTCATAAGCTTAAGAGCAAGAAGAGCAAGTACACCACACATCAATTAAATGTCCAGGAAGGTCCCATTTACCTATGAGGGAAAGGGTCTATATTAAATGCACAAACTCTTAAATATTCGAATCTCTAAAGGTCGACCTTTAGAGATCGAACAGTTAAGATTTCGAATTTCTTCAAAAATTAAAAAAAAAAAATTCACAACTCAAAAAAAAAAAAAAAAAAAAACAACTAAAGGGTTTAAGCAGGGGGACAAGCCTCCCTGCACCCCCCTACTTTAATATACCAACTCCAAGATTGCGCTACAGTGTAGGGAATGGGAAATTTCCCATTTCTGCACTGTAGTTCACTGAAGTGTGATCTTGGAGTTGGTATATTTAAGTAGCCGGGGGTGTGGGGGTGCAGGGGGGCTTGCACCCTGCTACATCCCATTCCTTGTATTTGTTTTTTTTTATTTAGTTTTTTACAACTTCGAAAGTTTAACTGTTCGATTTGTAAAGGTCGACCTTTACAGATTCGAACATTTAAGCATTTGTCGTCATAATATAGACTCGAGGGAAATAACAAGACCATGATCAGTCCTGCATACTTCTAATACATCTCAGGGATCCTTTTTCTGACTTCTCCTTCACATTAGCTCAGTAGGTCAAGATGGCATCTCTTCAGGTCACTCACATGGTGCTGGCACTGCTAACCAGAGCTGGCTATACTTGTCACAGCAGTCACCACCCTGGCAAGACTGTGCCAGGTATTCGCTTATATTTGGACCCTCATAAGAGTCCCCAATCAGGGAATCCTGGTAGTCCCTATACAGTAAATGCAAAACAATCTTGCATTCTTTAGGATATCACCTGGGAGCCCTGACACCATCATTTTCCCTTAGAAGTTACAACCATTCACTGGATCACAGCCCAGACAACTGTGGCAACCCTCATACTGTCAGACAAGTTGATGTTGTTGACCTGTGATGTGTGCCATCAGCAGCTATGTAGTGTGGCCAGTTGTGGTGCCATCATTACACAGCATAAAAATGCATGGAATGGCATACTGGTGTTAAAGTGTGAGCAATAGCATTGGAACATTGTACATGGATCACAGAGCTTACATTTGGGGCTACTTTTGCTCTTCAGTGTCTCTAAAGATCATACTACTGCAATATATTCACCGCATCCCTGATGGATTCATTGCTGTACCATGCATGCTCATTGCACTTCACAGGTACTCATGCAAGTTCACAAAGCCAACTGAGCTCCTTAGTTCAGCAGTGTCAGTTGTGGAATGAGTTAAAAATGTAATTCTGTAGCATTCATTAAAATGAAGCTCAATAACACAAGGACATGCTAGATGTCTTAAAATGGCACAATAAAATCATCTGCTCCTAGTGTAAGCCTCATTGCATTACAGAATACTGCTACATAGCAAACAGTACAGCAGTGATCAACCTATATTACACTGCTTACTACAGACAAATTACTCTTAAAATTAGGTAAGTGGCTGGGGAATGGTACTTCTTTTATATTTTGCTGTACTACTACTGTGACGTTTCCTTGGCCCAGTGTGTATTATACTGTGGAATTCCTATATATACTACTTGTTTTGATGTTGGGATTACTGATGAAGTCTTTTGAGTGTATTACTGTGGGTTATATGTGTCTGGGGAGAGCAGCTCACACAGTCCAGATGCATGTATAGAGTGAACTTGTAGTCAGCATTTCTCCAGGGTGGTACTGTTTTCCTGTTGTGTCCCTTCACCTGTAGCATTCCCCTCTCAGTGTGCTATGGAAGCAGTGTTGGAGATGTGTCCTTCATGGCCTGTGTAGCATTTTGGGTTATCACCTTCCTATGTCTGTGCCAGAGGTTCTGTTGCTGGCCTGTGTTGCTTCTTTTGGTGTATGCTTGGAGGGGAGGCCTACTCACACATCCATATATACAGGAGGACATTTGTGTACAGACTGAGGTGATTGCTTTCACATCTTGCGGGATGTCCTGTGTTAGACCTATTTCTACCTGAGGAATGCAAACACATAATGTTTTATGTCCTGTAAGGGATAATTGTGCTGTGGGCCCAGATGCACTGAACCACACAAAATCCATCTGTTACCAGTGGGGAGGTTGCTAAACACTGACAGTCACATCCTTTGCTGGCCTATATTATTCCACATTCAAGGTGTACAAAGATGCAAGTGAAAGATAACATTTGCTTTCAAAGAGTACATAGAGCTATTATGTTTGATTGTGTGGTCTATGCACATCAGATTTCAGAAGCTGTCCCACATGCAACCATGTGTGTGCCTGTTTTTTCCTCAAAGTATTTTGACACCTGTTCCACATGACAATGAAACAGCTGGATAAACTGTAGCAATAACATCTCCACATGCATTCCAGATGTATGTGTGGGTAGCCTTCCACACCTGTTGCAATAGAATATGGGTTTTGTCATCTCTGGCCCATTGTATGTATTGCTGCATAGGGGTATATTGCATGAGAACTGTCTTTGGATTTGTGGGTCATCTTGTCATCTTCACAAAGGTGGGAAACATCAAACAAGTACATTCTCTCATGCAGAAAACCACATCCTACTATAGGGCTTCTATTAGCAGGTTGAAGGATGCTCTATCATGGCAGATCTGTCTGGGTCTTCCATTTATAAATCAGGTAGGATGTTATAGATGAAATCAGTGCTGTTTTACACCAAAACTGCAACTATGATCAAATGTTAAAAAAGTCTACTGACATTACTACTGCAACATGAGCTAAAGCAGCCTGCTTGGGACAGCAGTAGATGGACATGGGAGAGAGTATGCCAACAGAACCACCTCTGACAGATATTGAGCAATTTTTGGCAAAGCAAAATTATTGTAAAAGCTAATTGGATGCACATGTTTATGGATTATGAAAAATTAAATGTATGTTGGAAAGATATAAGTATGTTTTCAGGGGGTTATGGTCTGATAATTGTGCTTTAACTAGATCAATGATACTAATAAATGTTTCATTTTGTTTATCTGTAAAAGTCAAACAACAAAAAAATCTTTTAGAGTTTATTGGCAGTAGCTAGAAAAGTTGTTACGAAAAACTGGAAACTGAACTCAGTTACTACATTCAAAGAATTTTTAAATTTAACAGCAATACTATGTAAAACTGAAAAGGAAGTGATCAGAATAAGATCTATAAATCATACTAAGATTTTAGTGGATGGGATAGCCCTGAAATGTTGGTGTTGAAATATCAAGACTTGTGATTTGTTAATTGTATAAGATTACCTTGATGATTAAATGCATTCCTAACATTATATAACAGTATGTAGTATTGAATTTCTTCCTTTCTGTGTAGATATTGTAAATATGTTAAATTAATAAAGATTTTCCTAAAAAATATAAAAGTATCTATTATTTGAACTGTAAAACTATGTTCTATAATACATCATATCCTGTTAGTTTAGTTGAGGAACTATAAAATAAAATTATAAATAAATGTAAGTTAGGTATTTTTAATCCTATATTGGGGCAACAACAATTAATAATTGGTGGGCAAATAAATGCTACTAATAGAGTGAATGGTAACATGGCCAATTTTAAAAATTGTAATCAAAGTTTAATTATTACTTACATTACTGATGGAGATAGAATAATTAAAATGATTAATAAAAATGTGGAATTCTTTGCACTGGATTCTGCATTACAGAGTTTATCTGCACAACCCCCCCCCCCCCACACACACACACACACACACTGACTGATTGAAGAGGTTTTAAATTAAAGAATTACAACAACAACATTTGAAAAAAATGTATATGTTAGTATTAAAACAAATAGAAGATGCCTAGGTGCAGGGCCTGTTCTATTGGAAATACATATATTGCAAGAAAACATTTTTAAGGTCAAAGATACCGAAATAAAGTCACTATGACATTTTGATTGTTCTTCTAAAGGCATTGTTTATGCTGCTTTGTGTCAAACATATATAGCTTATTACATAGGAAAAACTGAAAGAAATTTAAGAGAATGTAGGTGAGCATGTGTATGATATTAAGATATGTTATTTAAAAAATGCACTTTATAAACATTCAAGAGAATGTGTTGATTTTAAAAAATTCAGTTTTATAGTTTTAGAAAAAGTAGATGTAAATCCAAGGGGTGGATTATTAGAGGAATTCATTGAAATGAAGAAATTGTACCAGCAGCTGAGACTTAATGCCTGTGTTTTTCCAGGCATTAATTAGAATGTGTCTTACAATAGTGTTTAAAAATAAAATCAGCTAGTTCGTGAGTTAATATTACATAATTAACAGTTACTGTTTAATTTTCATCTTTCATATTTATTACTTGCAATACTTAATAAGTACATCAGTGTCTTGCATTTTATTAATTTATTAGATTAATGTGTTAGTACCTAATTGATTAATTGTTTGAACATGGGTGTAAATGGATGCCAATGTGAGTATTGTGCAAGTTCTGAGGAAATCATGTTGGATGAAAGCGCTCACTTCATATTTCAATAAAACCTTGTGTGAGTGTGGTACTCTACATTGTTTTTTTCTTGGACTATTGGTTTGTTTCTACACTGTTACAGCCATGTGGGTTACAGCAATAGCTGAGCTGAAAGAGGTAGTATGTGGTCTGAGTGAAGACCTGTTGGAATGCACAGGCCAGATGTATAACATTATGGGCATGTGGCACTGGGAGTTTGCACACAGCAGGTACTACTTTGCAATCACATATCACAGCCATTATGCTTCCCATGGCCACTCTAGCTCTGCCTCTGGTGAACAGGCCAAGTATGGAAGGGTAGTGCATAGTCTAGGACACATAGTGCCACCATATTCATACCACCATCCAGTGTTGAGGGCACTATGGGCGACATAGATGTGCACAAGAACTGGATGTTCTTGCAGTGACCACTGTACATGTTCACATAGCACTCCATCATCTGTATGTGCTGTGAATTATGCCTGTGATCTTCTCAGTAGAGGGCAGCCCCATGAACAGGGATATGCATCATCAGCACATGCATCTCATGTTGCTGTATCATCTGCTGGAGCTATGTTCTAGCAGACACACACATTTGTGCAAACCACTACACAGTCACGCACTGGAGACACAACCTCTTTCAAGACTGGTCTAACCAGCTTCTCCAAATCACCTGCCCATGTTAAATGCACAAACACCATTAAACCTCATACTTACTCTACCCACACAATGTTCCTTGTTGACACTTGTCACTGTGACCATCAATTTCTGTACATGTAATGACAACTATGCTCTACCCTCGATACTCTGTTATCTGGGTAACCTGTGTCTGATGTGCAGAGTATCAAGCATATGAATGGTATAACACAGTTTTGGTGTAGGTTTGACTGCATCATTTTTATCTTATATATACTGCTTATTTCAGCCTGTAGTTATGTATCAGATACTGGTGTACTGTCACAATGCAGTACACTGCCAAACATTTTCAGACACTGGAAGCAGTTCTTTAACACATAGAACATACATTTGACAATGACTTAGGTCTTTGACAGGGCATCATTGTAGGTGTTCCCTATCCTGTACTGTGAGTTTTCTAAACTGGTATCATTAACTATGGCAACAGTGTATATCTGGCATCACCAATAGAATGTCTCTGTTATAAATTACTCTTCACAGACCCCTCGTATAAGTTACACATGTATCAGATGCTAGATATCAGAGCTGTTGGCACTGACTGGGTGGCCTGCTATCACACTGTATATTATACATTGCATATTACAGATCATCAGGCAGCTGATGGAATAAAACCCCTTATAGTTGATATACCATTGCTCCTGATCTCCAGGTAGAGCCTTTATTGCAGTGTGGGCGTTGTCTGTTGCCACAATCAGGGAAATGGGCTGTGTCACAAAATGCCCACATGATTCTGCCTTTTTACTCTGTGTTACATGGATACCTTATATGCTCCTCCACATGCTATAGCATGCCATTGAGGAACTGAAGCATATTTTTGAAGCAGATGCTCAGGATCCCCCCCCCCCCCCACACACACACACACACACACTGTGTCACCCATTGGCCCTATAGCTAGTATTCCGAAAGCCATGCATACTTTGTTGCCAGTAAGAATAGGTATTCCACACACCCCCTGGGTCTGTATATGATGGCAACATATCATGACCAGCTCCTGCATCTTATTTCTTTCTATAAAGTAGTGTTCCACGTCTGTATCATGGATGAAGGTGATGACATGCATCTACATGGGTACTGGAAGCAACAACAGCCTCTTGCATATGTATATTGACTAAAGCAGTCATCATCATCATCATCATCATCATCAATTCCCTTTTTCCCATGTTCTACATGGGGTCATGGTGTTGTGTCAAGTCCCTGCCCCAAGTCTTCACCAGATTGTCTTCTGCTTCTCTGTACATGTGACCAAACCACTGCAATCTCTTCTCTTTGACCTTCTCTGCACTTGGAGCTACTTTGGCTTCTTCTCTTAATTGGAGCTACTTTGGCTTCTGCTCTTATGTCCCCATTTCTTCATCTGTCCCAAAGTGTATCCTATCATCTGTCTCAGGAACTTTATCTCCATCACCTCTAGTTGCCTCAGCTGCTCAGCCTTTACTGCCCAGGTTTCTGTACCACGCAGTAGTACTGGTAGCACCACTGTTTAATACACCTTACTCTTCAGCTTCTTTTGGCATTCTTCTGTTGTATACTATACCTGACATAGTGTCAGTTGGCTGCAGCCCCCCTGATTCTAGCTTTGACCTCTTCATTCAGACTTCCCTTCTCCTCAACCAACCCTCCCAGATACTTGAACTTCTTAACCTGTTCCATTTTCCCTTCTATCTCAAATTTCAACTTCTCCCAAACCCCACCATTTGCTGCTGTTACCACTGTCTTATCTGTACTTAGATTCACCCCACATGCCTTCAGTTTTGCCTTCCTTTCCATTCCCTGTCCTTTACTGAAGTTCTTACTTAGAGTCTGCCTGTAATTCCACAATGTCTGCATACAGTGGCTTTGTTGATCTGTCCCCTCCAAGTTGTTTGCTGATGTAGTCCATCAACAGTATGAACAGCAGTGGGTTCCGGACTAATTCTACCAATAATTCCTGGACTTTAAACCACCACAGAACTGCCCAAATCAGTTTTCCTGGGAACTTGTTGTATGCATTCTCAAAGTCTTCAGAGCACCCATTTGGACTCTTTCCTCATCTTTAGCTTCTTCTCAACTATCTGTCTCACTGCAAACACTGGGTCAGTTGTGCTGTATCCTGATCTGAATCCGAACTACTCATCTCCCATCTTACTTTCTACTACTCTGCATATTCATTTATCAGTCACCCTGTCCAGAACTTTCATGTCGTGACAGGAGTTTGATACCTCCATACTATTAACAGTTGTGAATGACCCCTTTGCTCTGGAACACTGGCACAAGTATGCTTATTCTCCAGTCATCTGGGAAAAACCTTTCTCTCCATACTAGTATGAATACTCTAAGGAGCCACTTCTTCTCTATCTCATCCAATATCTTGATCATATATATATAAATATATATATATATATACATATATATATATATATATATATATATATATATATATATATACACACACACACACACACACACACACATATATTTTATATATATATATATATATATATATATATATATATATATATATATATATATACACACACACACACACACACACACACACACACACACACACACACATATATATATATATATATATATATATATATATATATATATATATATATATATACACACACACACACACACACATATATATATATATATATATATATATATACACACACACACACACACACACACATATATATATATATATATATATATATATACACACACACACACACACACACACACACACACACACACACACACACACACACACACACACACACACACATATAAAATTTGCAGTGACCTCATCTGAGCCTGCTGCTTTCCACTGACTTCATTTGCTTTTGTGTTGTTCTTTTTGTTCTTACTTTTTCTAGGATGGGCTCTTCCTCTTCTCTCATTGTAGACTTTGTCTGGGGTAGTACAGTTTCTATGGGGTTTTCTTCATTCAGAAGTTGCTGAAAATGCTCCTTCTATCTGCCTTTGATTTCCTGTGGGCTACCTTTGCCTTGCAAGCTGATAGAGTTTCTTTGTGCCATCTACCAAATTACTTTCCAGAAGCCGGTAGAGTGCCTCTGATGACCTGTTTTTGCTATTGTAAGTCCTCTCTTAACTTCTGTGTCAGCCTCTTTGTTAGCCAGCCAGTATTCCCTCTTAATGCAGTGACTACACCATGCATAGTTTTTGTGGTCTTTCATGCATAACTACAAGGTTTTGCTGCAGTCCACAACCCTGGATATCTCATCTCTCTACACAGAATATATACTTTTCTGAATCACTCTGCTGCACTGTTTACCCGTATTTGCCCCCACTATTGCCCTCTTTTTCATACTGTTTCACATTTCCATGTCATTATACCATTATACCACCATTTGCATATTATACAGGCTAGGAGATTTTCGGATTTCTGTAATTGTGCTCAGGCTGTTTCTGAATCACCACCACCTGCAGTATGGCTGCTAATCCTACAAAGCCGTTTACCTTGATACAAAAACTGTTTATAAGTCCTAGCCATAGTATATACTTCCAAATTTACACACATTTTGTCGTAATTTGTACCTAGAGCAGCTAGCTTAACTTAAGATTTGTATGATACATAAAATAAATGTTTTCTTTAGGCATTTTGTGCTGAATTTGTTTTTAGTTAGGCTGTAGCAGTGTGCCCAGTTTTAACATAAGTGTAACATTTTTTTTTTACTTAAAATTTACATTGAGAGGCTATCTGCTATTTTTTTGTGCCCCTGTAATAAGGCTTAGCTTTGCTACATTCCAAAGTTTTAAGATCATGCCCTATTCTGTGTTGTTCTTTTATATGGTTACATGATACTGCTGTCAAAATTACAAATACAACACAAATTTACCAGTTGCTTCCACTACCAAGTCACTCTTTAAGGCATTTTTACATGTATGGTAACCTTCTGATAACCTTTTTATATTCTTAATTAATTTCAGTTGTATCCCTCTTTCTGTTTGCTTACTGTGATGATGCTCCAAAACTACAGCCTTGAGGTAATTTTCTCATCTCAGCTGCATATTTACAAATTCAGTAAGCTTTGCAATACAACACAAAAGTTATATCTATTTAGTATCTCAATAAATTTATGATTAAAATAATTTTAAAATAAATGTATGAATTACACCTGTATCTTTTCACTTGTTTTAATAGAACACAACAATCACTTACTTAAACTGTAGGATTTCACTCTATCAACACAAAGACGTGTGATGCTTTTTCTGTCCTTGTTTGTAATGTCATTGGAAATAAAAAAATCATGTTATTTCAGAGTGATCCATCTAGGACTGCATTTTCCCATGAAACAGAGTGACAGGGTTTACAAGTGCCATTTTCTTCTATTTAGCCCTCTTCATTTTGCTGAAAGTGCTGGATGTCTTACATTTTGAGACCCCCATCATTAGATAAACTGAAAATGCTCTATGTTAAACAAAAACACAAACAGTTTAAAACAGTTTAATAACTATAATAAGAAATCTAAACTTCGAGAATGGCAAAAATAATATTCATAGCTTAGTAGTTGGGAAAATTCTAAATGCAGTTTTGCGGACATAACAGAGCAAGCTAACATGAGGAAAGAGTTCAGAACCCGCTCAGACTAAAAACTGAGTGTAAAGCATGGCAGAATGCTTATTCCAGAAAATGGGTACCAGCATAATTAACATCTAATAGCCAAGATTCTGCAAGCATACTACTGTATCTAAATATATATATATATATATAATTTGTGTTAAATGCAAAATGCATTTCCTAATGCACTGGACAACAGGAAAGTTGACTGATTTGCTCCATTCTGTAGCCGTGCCAATATTATCATATAATGCAACAGCATAAAATCTTTACATCTTTTCGTACCTGAACTGGGGATCCAGCACATAATCAAAGTGACACCATCCAGAGTGCTCTGTATCATCAGATCTTATCTAGGTTTTGTAAAGGTATGAGTGCAGGTTTGGGGGCAAGATCATCAGTAGAAGAACATAGGCTGAGTTTACCAGAGGAATACAGGAAAGTGCGGTGACCTGGAGTGAAGTAAAAAGAGAAAGCTGAAGACATATGAAACCAAGGACAAGGAGAAGAGAATAAATAAGTAGGAACATGTGGAGAAAGAGTCAAGATTGGCCATCTGGGAACCAACACTGGAAAGGGAGCAGGAGATCAAGTGAACAGGTAGGACTAACTAGCCAGATAAGACAGGCGAAGGGTGAAAGGGCAGAATAGCGTAGGACTTGCCTGATGAATTCAGGAAGAATGAGGAAGAAATCTGGTATAACATAAGGAGCAAGACAACCAGAACAGACAGTGAAGGGCTCTGGGTGGTAAAACAGGAAGGGGAAAAGTTGTGGATAAAACTGGTATGCAACAAGAAACGAAGCACACAAAATAAAGTAGGGTGACAGAGAAGAGGATTTGGTGATTGGTGACTCATTCACCAAGGGGATTAAGGGTCTGAATAAGGGAGATAGGAAAGACCAAGTTACAGTGAAATTACCTAAGAATTTATACTAAGACACTAGAGGAACTTACCAAGGAATGTTGTGTTACACGTAGTTACCAAGAACCTACCACAGTATACCTGTCAACCTCCAGGTGAGATTATCAGAGAAAAAGGACCTTAAAGTCTGGACATTCAGCTAAAATCTGTTAACCAGTTCCACTATGTTCCCTTCTATCTCAAACCATAGTTTCATAGTTTCATAGTATAGTACTAGGCTATCTGCCCTGGGGCATTTGTAAGCCTAGCCATAGTGATGTGGCTTTTGCCACCCCATGAAATGGTACAACAATGTACAGAATAAATCTAGAATACTGTGCCTCTGTCTAGTAGTGACACAATGAAGGTCCCCTTATATAATAGAATTAGTTTACTGTGCCCCTGTCTAGCAGTGACACAGATGTGACCCCTGGGGTAAATTTTCGATCTCCCATCCACTCATCAAGATTTCTCTTGAAGAGAGTCAGTGAGGGGTTCTGCCTAATACGAACTGGGATCCTGTTCCAAAGCATGGGAAGCCTCTGGGTTATGAATCTATCCCTCCAGCATGTCCTATTCATACTTGTGCCGAGGTTTAAGTCTTTAGCTCTCGTGGTCCTGATGGATTTGGATTTTTGAGGTGGAGCATGTCCATCAAATCCTGATTGGACATGGCCTTGTCGTCAGGCAGAGATCACCTCTGAGCAGGCGGTATGCTACTGAATAGAGCTGAAGTTTCTTTAGTCTGGCGGAATAAGACATATGTTGGAGACCCTTGATCCTTTTGGTGAGGTACTTTTGTGGTCTCTCCAGCTGTTGCAAGTGCCGGGTGAGGTACATACCAAATGGGGCATTGTACTCAATCATGGGTCTGATGAGGGAGGAATATAGGGGTACAATGACATCCTTGGATCTGGATGTGAATCCCTTCATGATGAGGTGTGCAAGGTAGAATGTTTTTCTAACCACTTTGACAACGTGGGTGTCAAATGAGAGGTCGCTGTCTACTTGGGTCCCTAGGTCTCTGATTACTTTTTCCGTACTCAGTGGGTTGCTGTCTATGTGATAATTTGTGGGTACTTTGTTTTTTCCAAAAGGGATGACTATCATTCCTTTTATTAGAAAAGTTCAGTTAAATCATTCCTTTTATTAGAAAAGTTCAGTTAAACACAAAACAGTAAGTGCTTTTGTTCCGATTAGAACTTAGTCAGATTGTTAAAACTCTACAATACAGAAACACACTTTAAATCCAGAAAGTGTAATCACATGAGCAATCGGCTGTTCAATGCAAGAAATAATTTTCAAATATACTTCAAAATTTTCTAAATCATTCAGCCCTGGCTTGTTACAACCATCTAATATAATCTGCCACACATATTCTCTCCAATCAAGTAACTCTGCTACTGTTTCATTCCCATATATCGAAATCACAATCTTAAATACAACAAATTTAATACCGCTCTTTCATATCTAATGTCCTATCTTTCTTTATTATGTGCAGTTCCACAGTTATCTGATTCTGCGGATAAAATATATTGTTTATATTCACTATTTCTACCTTTTGCTGTTCTTTAGCAATCAATCATTTGAGATAACCTATGTCCAAAAAATATGTTGTAATAATCTAAACATACTCTTAAATCTCTCCTCATCATAAGTTAATCTACTGGTCCTGATGATCTGATTTCCAATAATATTCCTTTTTTACTCATATCAGATGCAAGCTCTTATAACTCAGATAGCTGTTACATGCTAGGCTTACTCTAAAGATAATTTTCCAACTTTCAGTTCTCCTTAAGTAATAAAATGTCTAAGTAATTAAACTATTTAAAAATCTGACTTTACTGTAAAAGTGTATCTACTTTGTTTAAATAAATAAATGCATTTAATTCATTCATTGTCCATGCCCAAATAATAAAAATTTAATCATTAATACATTTAAATATCTTAATATTCTTCATAAAATTTGATTTATACATATTCTTGCTTCCTCATACTGCCATGAATAAATTCACATAGCTAGGAGCCATAGCTGCCCCTATAGCCACACCATTCTTCTGTCTATAGATGTTACCCTCAAAGATCACAAAATTAACACTCAAAAACGCTTCAATCAAGAATCCAATCTTACTATGAGAGAACTATGTGGTATTATGCCAAAATATTCTTCACTATTTCTAGTCTAATATGTTAAGGAATCCCCGAATATAAAGACTGCACATGTGTTGTAACTAAAGTATTGCTCTCAGATGTGCCAATATCTATCGCATGCCTAATTAAGTCAAGACTCTTTAACAAGAGAAAGGCTTGGCACAGCAACAGCATTTATTTGTTCTTCAACATAAATTCCTATGGGCTCTGTTTTGGCACCTTTACTTGCCACATTTGGTATTTTTGGTGGTTCCTGTACATTTTGTGCATTTTAAGCAATCCGAATATAAATGTAACTCTAGTATTCTGAATTGTAAAATACCACATTAGACTGCTATTGATAAGTCCTCTGATAAACAATTCTTCAATAATGGAATTCATCTAGTCTAAATGTTTTCTTAAGTTGCAACCTATGAACTCATCTGGATTTTTAAATCTTAATACTATCATTACAACACTAGCTACTGTTTCTTTATCATTTTTAGTTATAATATAAAACTTGTTAACCACCTGATTTGAAAGTGCACTTCTAGTCTCATTTAAATAGGCCAAAATCTCTGCCATAATGGTGGATCATAAACACTAGGTTTTCTAAATACATTCATATTATAAATTACAGAACCCTTACCCTCTGTCTTGTGCATCACAACAAAATATAATTTTTGAATGTACTTTCGAATAAAATTAATGGTAGAAACCAAGCTGCGACACTGCTCTGAGATAAATGGATAATCCAAAACACATTGCAGTCTGATTTTAATACTTCTAGCATCAGTAATTATGGTGAGATTACCAGAAGTTCTTCCTTTTCTGTCACCTGTTTTACTTTTGAGGAAGTGCTAATATGTTTTTTTAATAAAAGGACTGATTTGACCAAACCATTTTTCCCTTTTATTTGGATTACGTGTTTGGTTTACGATATACTGCTGTTGAAGATGCGTCACTTTGTTAGTGTGTAAAATCAGGGACACTTAACTAGCATAAAATATCCAGCCATTATTACTTCCCAGCAGACCAGAAGGAGAAACAGTTCCAAAGAACATAATAGTGATACTGATGCCATTGCAGGGTGGTGTTAAGAGAGACAGGGCAAGCTAAAGCAGGAACCCATACCTGGAAAGCACCATTCTACATGAATTGCCTGTGTGTCATTATGTCCGTTCATTCATATCACTGATATCATCGAGGTCAACAGCTGAGCTCAACTTTCTTTTGCTTTTGAGACCCAAAGTGGTCATTTTGGGCAAATGGGAATACTGCTGTCATATGCGTCAGAAACAGGTTGTCCCAGACAAACTGGGACCCTTGAGACCTCAGTGCCAGGGGTCATTAGAAGAGACATCCAAGAGGATAGCAGACAGGTTGAGGGAAGTGGCAGGGGATGTCAAGGCTGGGGGATGAATGCAGCATTTGGAGAAATATTATTTAAGTCACCATCTAGAATACAAGGGAAAGAGAGAATTAGGGGCTGTCTGTAGTAGTGGACAATGAAGAAGGATATGTAAATAATACAAGAGACCAAATCTATGTCAGGGATAGTCTCCATCTTAATCCAGATGGGGTATTGGTGTACATAACAGGGTTGGAAAAGTACATCTGAATGATTGTACCTTTAAACTAAAATGGATTGAGACAGGGAATATCACGGAGTACCACAGAAGCAGAAGAGGGGGTAGGTAAAAAAACAATAACAGAAGCAAATCATAGAAAAGGAATAAACACAAATGACTCAGAGTGTGACTGGGGGGTATTCCAATGCAGTGTGAAGAGACTTGGTAGGAAGATGGGGAATCACAAGCAGAGATGCAGGATGGAAGAGCAGATGTTGCTCATGCTGGTATCATGGAAACATGGATCAGTGACAACAGGAGGGGGCATATATAATATATAGACTTCCTAGTAAAGGTTATTATTGAATGTCAGAGATGGGACTGGTAAAGGCTGAGTAGAGAGCTTACTTAAAGAAGCCCATCAACTGCCAGGTCAGAGAGAGAGAAGAGCACCATCCCAAGAAGGTTACAAGTAATCAGACAAGATCAGAACTTGTGGAAAGGTCCCTGGTAGATAAGGTGGAGGAATGATAGAGTGCTGGTGGTCTGATCAGTTTAGTGTTTTCCTACAGGCACACCAAGGGAGGAGGATGAGGGAATGGAGGAGTGCGATATGAGAAAGAGTGTTATATTTTGGGCCATATGAATCTACAAGATTCAGACTAGGGGGATTCTGAGTTCCAGAGTAGAAATGGAGTAGAAGTCAATGGAGTTATTGGACTATACAGAGTTTTTCCTGCTAGTACAGGATTGCACTAGAGATTATAGAATTTTGGATGCATACAAATCTAAGGTGGAGTGATAAGGGCTGTGCAAGTGATGACACCGGTATTGTCTGATTCAGAGATGGGGGGAGTAAATCTACAAAGACAAATCATATGGTTTGGGATTTAAGAGAGTAGATTGTTCTGCTGAAAAAAGGGAGTCTCAAAGATTAATTGGGATATGAGTTAGAGAACTGACCATGGATGAAGTAAACATGAGTATGAAAAAAAGGCTTCAGAAAGAGGCAAAAAAGCTTAGATGAGAAGAATGATGTAGCTACATAGGAATCTGGGCCTGGCAACAATGGCATAAAATAAGGCATACAGAAGGGGGAATGACGTAGTGGGGTTGTGCAGAAGATACACTAGAAGGAGGCAACAGAGGGGCAATAAAAGAAATGAAGGCAACGGAGGTGCAAGGTGAAAAGGAGTTGGCAGAAGGGGAATAGAAAGTAATCAAATTCATTTTATGTACATAAAAGAAAGAAACAAAAAAGGGAAAGATGTAGGCAGGATAAGAAAAGACTGGGGTAAATCAATGAAGACTGAAAATGCCAATGTTTTGAATCCGTAATTTGTTTCACTATTCAAAAAGAAAAGCAAAGGGAGGGTACCACATTGGGAGGGAAACAGAGAAGAAAGAGAAAAGCAGTGGCCAGGCACTAAGGCAGAGATGGAGGATGTGAAGAGGAAAGCAGCAGTAGCAGCAGCAGCACTGTATTTTATTAAGGAGGATAAAGTACAAGGACTAGATGGGCTGCCTGCGACGGTTTTCAGGAGTCTATACAGTGTGCTGGTACATCCCTCGGGAGGTATCCTCAACAGATTACTGACCAATGCAGAAGTGCTTGAATACAGGAGTATCCTAGTAGTGAGGGAGGGGGTCAGAACAATTAATGGAATTACAAGTCTAATAATCCAACAACAGATGCAGGGAAAGTAATAGAAGTAATCGTGAAAGAACATTGTTTTTTTCTTTTCTAGGAGGGCAATAATCTGCAGGGCACAATCAACATGGATTTATCATCAGAAGGAGTTATCAGTCACATCTATATTTTTTTTCTTTATATATCTGGGTTATAGGAAACTTGGTAGGGTAAGGAAATGCTGAATATTGTGTTCCTGTACTGGTTTCAGTTTGCCTAATTGAGAATCATGTAGTCAAAACTTCAGCAACTCGAAATGAGTCACTTGATGCTTCAACTGGACAAAAGAAACATCAGGAAGAAGTTTTGCAAGGTAGGCCTCTTGTAAATCCCATGACCTGCACCCCTTAATTTTAATGTGCTAATTCCATGGTTGCACAACTTGAGGAAGAAAATCAGAAGAACCCTGAGACTGGGAATTAGTCCTGATAGACAAATAGAAACTGTGCCAACCATGATTCACCAGGGGAGCAACAGCGGAAGAGATGCTGAAATCTCATTTCACTTAACACTTAAGCAAGTGTAGAAAAGCCATTTAAGCCACCAATGATGTTGACTCAGTTCTACACAAGCAGCAGATATGAGAACTTGAGCGGCTGAGGCAGGACCAAGATGGGCAAACTGGATTTCTGTATGGTCATAGGTAGGACAGAGAGTGTTGTGTTGAGAGGACAGTGTCAGGAATAAAAGTGACCAGTGGAATGCTACAGGGGACAATCCCAGCTCCAGTACAATTCACTATGTTTGTGTCAGACAGGCTTGCATTCTTTAATGTTGGAACAAAGACTGGTGCAACAGTAGAGGATACTGGGAAGAGTTTAAGGAAGGATTTGTAAAGGCTGACCAAGTATACAGAAATGTGGCATTTATAATGCAAGGTTATAATTGCTCTACAGCTGGTTAAGGCATTCATGTTTCTTTGTGCCTCACACAGCACATTGAGGCTGATTTCTAGCATACATTATTACTCTTCTTAGGAAGTTCAAAACCCAGAGGAGTAGCTAGGCCATTTGCAGTCCAGGGCAAGACCCTCATTTGGTGTCCCCTCATCTGAAAAGCAAAAAAAAAAAAAAAAAATGAACAGGAGAGTGACACATTGCCAACTTTTCACAAAACATACAAAACCAAGAGCAAATCCATACAGGCAATTGTATTTAAAGTTTCAAGCATTTTGGTGAAAATCATTCAACTGCCATGTGATACATAACAAAACACATTGATTTAGCAGTTTAAAGAACTCACACAGTTAGCTTTCCCTTAACATAGTTCATAGTTAAGTACTAGGCTAACTGCCTTTGTGGACCATTTTAAGCCTAGACAATTTCTCTTGGTGAGAATCAAGCCCTGTACCACCTCTCTGTGAGGTAAACACTTTAGCCTTTATGCCATCCCCAGCCCAACGTTAAAAATGATGTATGACTGAGTAACATCCTACTATTTATACTGTAATATCATGCCTATTTTGCTGCATACAAAAATAGCAATGTATGGCATCTGTGAGCAATGAGGGCAGGCCTTCAGAGATGTGCATTGCTGATATTGTGCAATCCCACATAGATTTTGTTGTGACTCGCCATGACCCCAAAGGTAACTTACTTAGGCGAATACATGAATGATGACTTATTGACAGAGAGTGCTACTAATATGAAATTCCCACACCATCACTGTATTGCCTTTGTAAAATATTAAGCCAGAGCTGTCATAGGAAACTAAGGCTAAAGCAACCTATTCAATGCAGTCTGCAGCCTGCTAACTGGTTGTCTGTCCTTTTATCACTTTTAGGTCTGATACTACTTAAGCATCCAAAAATAAATTACAAGAAATAAAATGAAATAAAATGACTTTGCTGTGTCAACATCAAATTCAGGTTTGTGAGTTCATATTTTCAGCCATACAAACACAACCATTTGTGAAGCTAAGATCTAGACTGGACCGGACACAGAGATGCAATTTCTCTGATGTACATTATTAATAGTGGAGCAATGAATGGCATCAGCGTGTTATGTATGTGTGCATGGAATTCAGTGAAAGTCCTTCCTTCCTTCCTTCCTTCAATGTCAAGAAAATTTGTGGCATTCTTATTACAAATTTGCTGTGCCCCCTCCCTATGATAAACCATAATCTGTACAAGTACTGTTACACAAGTCGTCAGAGGAAAAATTCTATAGTACAAATTACATCCTGGAAGAAACCAATGCAAATGGAAAATAACTGATGTACTTTAGAGCAAAGCAAAATACAATGATCTTGCAACCAAACCATTCTCAGAAAATCTTTAAGGAAATAGCATTTATTCATTCAACTAATAATAATAGATAAAAGCAGCTTTGCTGAATTAAGAACTTAATCTCTTCCCCCATGAAACAGCATAACACTGATTGAAAGTCCATCAAGTAAATATATAAAGGCAGAATTAAGAACTCATCTCCCCTCCACAAAACAGTGTAGCATTAATTGAAAGTCCATATCTACCCTCCATTAAACATAGTGACATTTCATTGAAAATCTAAGTCCAATCATTAAAAACAGTAATCAACTAATAATAGATAAAAACAGCCTAGACGAATTAAGAACTCATATCCCCTTCTTCCTCTAACCACCCCTTCAAAAAACAATGAAGCATTCATTGAAAGTCCAATCAATAGATATAACCAACTAGTAATAGATAAAAACAGCCTTGATGAATCAAGAAATCATTGTGATGCCTGCACCCTGGCCCAGCAATCAAGGTGCCTCAATCCTCACCACTAACACCTCTCATATAAGAGGAAAGGAGAAATATGCACAGCAAAGTACAATTTCCCTTAAGTGCACACAGAGATCACAGTCAGTCTGGGGTTGGTTGCTCCCTTGCTCCCCAGGTCCCCAAAAAGACACCCCACAGGCACAGCTATAGGGTTCAGATCTCAGCCTAGCTGGCAAGCTAACCTCCAGTACCCTCTCTGTCCAACCAGTGCTTTGTGTCCCTGCCCAAGTAGCTGACACACACCCACTTTGAGGTATTTATACAACTTCACAGATACTCCTGGGAAAGGCTGACACAGATTCTCCAGCTGGGCCCCTTTACCCAGGCTATACGGTGGTAATCACTGCCACCATCAGCTAATATTTATGAGCCACTCAAAGGCCCTTAAAGGGGTGCCCAATTATTACTGTGCAATATTATTATCCAATTGGTAAGTGTGACTAATCAGTCTTAAGGTTTATTAGAGTGGCCTTGTACAATAAACTCTATAAATATGCAATATACTCTAGAGCTTAACTTATCTCTACACAAACCAGCCACAGGTAAAAGGTTTTCAAAATATTTAATAATAAATAATTAAAACACAAGACAATACTACTACACCACAGTGCTATTCAAGAGTTCAGAGATCACACAGAAACTTAAAATAATTCAGTAGTACAGTTCTGACATAACAGAAAAACACTTAGTCTAACTTTCTTCTAATTTCCTAGCTATTACTACAAGAAAACATACTTCTAAAATAACTTACTTAAGACAACAGGCAGTGCTGTAGGTTAGATGTCCAAGATCAAAATGCTTAATAATCTCTGGTTCTCACTGCTTAAATTGAAACTGCAGTTCTGATAAAACATTACATCATTTGTTTACACTTTCCTGGTTCCCTAGCCACACAGAAACTGTGTTTACATTATTTTACAGTTAGAGCAATAAAGGACATTTCCATATGTAAATTCTGGTCATTAGCTTTAGCCTTAAAACAATAGGCAAGATGCTTACTCCAGATTCATCGACTCCAAATTCTAACTTCAAAGGAATAGACATAAAGTAATTTTAATTTCAAAGGACCAATAAGAAATGCTTGACTTAGTTTTCCTTACAGCAGATGGCAATGTTGCCACATTGTTGAAACAGCATTTCTTTACATTTAAGACACAAGCCTGTATTTTACATTTATATTTACAAATGCAAGAATTATGTATCAAATTCTGTTTAACTAGGCTGGCAGCCTTCACCCTTCTCTACCAGTCTTCACAATCATATCTGTTAGAAAAATATGTATTAGTGTATGTATTAGTAATATGCTTAGTGCATTTAAGGTTTGAAAAGGGTTAACACATTTATTCTATTTCACACTGCATAAATCTGTACAAACTGCAGAAGCTTTCCAATCTTGTATTGTCATGAAATATGTGCAGTTATAATCTTTGCTTATGCTCTGGAAATTTACAAGGAAGCAGATAATTTCTGCTTGTGTCAGGAAAATAATAAATAGATGTATCACTTGTGTTAATGTTATGAGATTTAGGCAAGGAGTTCCGCTTATGCTGTGAGAAAATACACAGCTGCAGAAGCTATTGATAATAAGAACAAAGACTGCTTGAAAATATATGAACTGCAATCAGCGTTTACTTGTGTCTAAGCTAGAAAAGTACCTTGAAATGTAACACATGTATTAGAACTACACAATAGAAGCTTGTAGCGGGCTAAAGCCCCCAAGGTCAGGTTGTTTTTCTCAAATGTTTTTCATAAATCCAGTCATGTCAGCAGAAAATCTGAGTAACATCTGCTGCAGAACAATACAGAAAGTTGTGTTTAATTATGTCAACTATAGAAAGCAACGTTTTGTAGAACAGTATAAGAAGAGCATACTTCCTGTTAGTAGTTAGGCAAAATCCTGTATGTGCATGTTTTTGTCTCCTTGCTGCAAGTAATAAAAGATGCCATACCTGAACCTAACGTGAATTGGTCTTTGAAGTTTTTTCCTTTGACAGATTGGTCATTCAGACCGGAAACCCTCACTTCGCCTTGGATCAGACGGACCAGGTGGCTTGAAACCGTACGGGGAAGAAACCACATCGGTTCTTCTTATTTGAAAAGCCCTCTGACTGAATTGTCATACAAAAGAGGCCAGCCACTTTCTGATCTGTGACTGAAGGACGGGTTTTTACGAACCAGGTGATCAATCAAGAAGGCTCAGGTAAGGTGAATCTACTTTTTTCTGTTTTAGATCAGGGACTAGATTTGTATTGTTTTTGTCAAGACTGTATTTTTACAAGTCAGGGACAGAAAAGATTACTGTCTTGTCATAGATCAGGGAAAACAGAGTAGGTAGATAGTTATTCTGAAGAGACTATAACAAAATCCGTGGTACCACGTTAAAAAATAAGAGAAGTTGCATAACGATTAAAAGGGTAGAACAAAATGGGTAATAATTGCACAAAAAGACCCCAAAATCAGCCGTTAACTGAAGACGCAAAATACATGCAGTCGCAGTGAGCTGATAATATTAAATACTATTCAAAATGGGTTAATAAGTATGAATTTGATGGAAAATTAGAAAAATCCTCACTTATCAAACTTGTCAAACAGCTCAAGACCGATTCCAAAAGTCGGGTAAAAAAGCAACACCAATTAGGAATTCCTCAGGCACACAGGTGGATTGAGGAGGTAAACCGTAGGGAACAAAAGAATAATAATTCAAAAGTGATGTTTTTAGATAAGGAGGACAATAACTTAGTAACAGCATCGGCCCCTCCACCTCCCTTACCAGAATATGAAGCAAGTGAACAGGTTAGTCCACCCCCATTATACCCTGCTGTCACTGAAAAATAGAGACATTACAAAAGCAAAACCCTTTATTAGAGATCCCATCGGGACCAGGTCTCGAACATGGGCAGGTAACTCGAAAGGAGACATTGAGTTGTATCAAATGGTTAAGAATTCATGGTCTATGGGTGAAGAAGAAATATGTCCACTCATAGAAGTACCTAATCCTCAGGCAGGACAAGACGGTCAGGACCCAACTATTCTAGTGTATAGACCCTGGACTCCGGAAGATATCCGGAAAGCCATTGAGGGAATTCCCCATCCAAAAGTTAATTTTAGAAAGTTCTCAGAAAATTTACAAGGAATGAAGCTGAGTTATAACTTAAACAAAGAAGAGGTAGAAAAAGTAGTTAGACAAATTGTGGGGCCAGATTGGCACATGATTAGTGGCAACTGGAATCCCCGTGACGCTGCACAAAGACCCCTCCCACATAGCAGTGCAGAATTAGACAACAGAGTAAAAGGTCTTACAGACTGCATCTCTGAGAAATGGAAGCCTAGGGCAGACTGGACTTGCATTAATCAATGCATCCAACAAGAAGGTGAAACTGTTGACATATTATGCCAGACTATTAGAATGTTTTAATAACCACTGTGGAATGCAGGTTCCTGAAAATCAGACACAAGATTCCCCATATGAACAGCAGTTAAAGAATGCATTTTTGAAAGGCAGTATTGCACCCATAAGCAGTTTTATTACAAAACACATGGTAGATGATCGTACAAGCAGGTTACGGTCATTACTTGAATATGCTAGGCATGCCGAGAGGCATTTTAATAACAAAAAGAAAAAGAAAGCCCAAGTATTTTCTGTAGAAGATGGAGCAGAAGTTTATGTAGTACAGCCCTGGAAAAAGGGCAAGAAAAATGCCCAGGGGAAACAAACAATCTGATCAACGATCAGAGGACTTTGAAGGGCGAAAGAAAAGGGGTAAATGTTTCAAATGCGGTAAAAAGGGACACTTGGCAAGGGATTGCAGGAAAAACAAGAAGGCAACCACAGAAGACAAGGAAGGTGAGGACTGACTATATGGTAGTCAGGAATCACTAGAAGGGGATATCAGAGAAAGGACAAATGAGAATGTGATAGAGGGAGTAGAGGATGTGACAGAAGAGATAGAGGAAGTGCAAGAAGTTAGTGATAGTGAAGAAAATAAAATATTAGACCTAGCTTTATTGAGCCTGGAGCTCTATTTAGCAGACACAAAACCAGAAGTAACACTCTTGGTAGAAGGGAGGGAAGTCAAATTCTTGTGTGACTCAGGGGCATCACGAACCCTGATGCATCCCTCCAAACTGCCAGAAAATTCAGAGTCACCTGATTATATACTAGTAAAAGCAGCTAATGGACAGCTGTACCGGGAGCCTCTCTCCCATGGCATCGCAATAACTGATCCTGTTTCAGAACTGACCCAGAAAAGCAAAAATGTTGTTTCTGCAAAATGCCCGGTAAACCTCTTGAGCAGAGACCTTATGCAGCTATTTGGTTTAGCAGTAGTTCCGATCGTGCAGCGTATGGAAGCACAGCAACAAATTGATACCTTTGCAGTGCAATCGGAGGGTGAATTGTTTTATTGGTACAGTCAAGACTTGGTTACGACTGGTCCAGGGACTGTGACCGAAGAATTAATGAATATAGCCATCAGTAAGTTTCCCTCCCTTGACATTGACAAACAGCACCTGTTGCACTATACTCTGTATTACTGTAACATGCCAGGACCTGATAAAGAATATGAGCAAGAATTGTTTAGAAATTGTGCAAACAGATTGATATTACGTAATCTGTACTGGGACATGGAAGGGAACAGTGTAGCCAGTTGTTCATTGCCCCAGGAGTTCTTTGCACTCTATAAATCTAATCGATTACCACATGTTAGCTTAACCAAGAACAAAAACATAGAATGGGCAGACCTAGGGGAAAAAGTCACGAGATGGGATAAACAGACAGAATTAGAACTGTCAGAACAGGGAATACAAATACAGAAGCTGAATTGGATAACTCAGACCCACCCAGCCGTACACTTGCAGTCTAGCAAGAACAGCTGATTAGCACTCCTATTAAAGGAGGAAGAGAATGCCTTACAGAATATACCAGAAACTCTCTGGTCAACAGGAAAGTCAGATGTAGGACTTATTCATATAGCGGGACCAGTTACTATCACACCAAAGTTAGCATTTAGACCACAGAAAAGACAGTATCCCCTAAGAAAAGATGCAGAGGTAGTAATCAAACCTATTATAGCAGCTTTACTTAGGGAAGGGGTGCTGGTGGAATCTCCCGATTCACCATGTAACACACCCTTATTTCCTGTTAAAAAAGCAAATGGACAATGGCGTATGGTCCAAGATTTACAAGCTGTAAATGAGGCAGTAATTCCAAGGGCACCTACAGTGCCCGACCCACACACCCTTTTGAATGATTTAAAACCTCAACAGAAATATTTTTCTGTGGTAGATATCAGCAATGCGTTCTTTTCGATACCGATACACCCTGACAGCCAGTATTGGTTTGCATTCACATTTCAGGGGAAAAAGTATACATATATGCGACTACCACAGGGATATTGTGAAAGTCCAACAATATTCTCACAAGAAATGGCAAGCAACTTGGCGGAATTTACCCCACCAAGAGGCAGTCGGATTTTACTTTATGTTGATGACATCCTGCTGGCGGCCCCCAACCAGCAAGATTGCCAAGAAGATACCATAGCGCTATTACAACTTTTAGTCGCTGAAGGACATAAGGTAAACAAAAATAAACTGCAGCTTTGGAAAAAACAAGTCAAATATCTAGGATATGTAATATCCAAGGATGGTAGAACATTAGATGAGGACAGAAAAGTATCTATTTGTAAATGCACAGCTCATATCAAGCAACAGGATAGGATTTCAAAAGGTAATGCGAGAGCTGATACAGCTGCAAAGCAGGCAGCTTCAGAAGTATTTCTTTTGAATGAGGAGCTACAACCCTCTGAGATTTTAGACTTAGAAATGTTAAAGACAATGCAGACACTCACTATGCAAGTTGAGAAACAAAGATGGGTAAAACGAGGAGCAATTCTCGAAAAGGGCTGTACATCTCTAAAGAAGGGAAACTGATATTACCATCTAATTTGTTTAGATATGCAGCTTTGTTGAGCCATGGGCAATGCCATGTCATAACAGGGGGGAATGGTACAGCTGGTGAACCGAGTGTTCACAACATATGGATTTACAAAGTATTCTAAAAAATTTTGTTTGATGTGCCACATTTGTAACAAACATCATGCACAAGGGGCGTTAAAGCCCAAGCAAGGGAGTTTCCCTACACCACCGTATCCGTTTCATACTATCTGTATGGATTTCATAGAATTGAACAAATGTGAAAATAAGAAGTATTGTCTTGTCATTGTAGATATGTTTTCCAGATGGGTGGAAGCCTTTCCGACTAAAAATCCAGACGCGGCTACGGTAGCGAAAATCCTTGTTAAAGAAATCATCCCTAGATTCGGCATTCCGGAAAGGATCTACAGTGACAACAGTACACACTTTGTAAACCAAACCATACAACAGTTAAGTAAACATTTTGGTATTTCTTTAAAGAATCATTGTGCATACCATCCGCAATCTGCAGAGCTAGTTGAGAGGCATAATGGGATTTTAAAGAATAAACTAAGGAAATTAATAGCAGAAACAGAAAAGAATTGGGTGTACTGTCTTCCCCTGGCACTGTTGAGCATGAGAACTGTTCCAAATGCAAAAGGATTGACTCCTTTTGAAAAACTATTTGGAAGAGCTTATTATACACCTCAGTGGAAACCTCTCATGCCCGGAGACCAGGATGCCGACTGTACACTAGCAGAGTACATGAGAAATTTGTTGAATTCTAAACATATGTTGCAGTCAAATTCTGTTTCAGATAAAGAACAAACCGAGACATCGGAAGTGGCAGTGGCCCCTGGGGAGTGGATCTGGGTGAAAACACTCAAAAAGAGAAACTGGACGACACCAAAGTGGGAAGGTCCATATCAGGTGCTCCTGTTGACACCTACCGCAGTCAAAATCACAGAGCGGGCCTCGTGGATCCACCTAACGCACTGCAAACTAGTTAAGAACTTTGAACTGGACGAAAATCTTGTCACATGTCAAGATCAAAAATGATAGAATCTAGAAAAATCAAAATAAAACTACTTGGAAGAGTTGGAGAAAACAGGAATGCAGAACAACCATTTCCTCAGAAGTATTGCATAATCATCCTGTTAACTGTACTAGTGACAATAAACTTTTTGTTGTGGACATTCCTTTTCCCAGCCACACAAACTGAACTGAATAAACGTGAAGCATTGCTCATAGACTGGCACCCAAACTTCAACACTTACCAGGCCATCAAGTATGTGTATGCTGAGACTTTCAATGTTTCAAATTGCTGGATTTGCACAGCTTTGCCGACAGCATACGGGGGGTTATTAATGACTTCAGTCCCCCTAGGAGTCAAGGAGACCTGGGAAAACTTGATTTATGATACATCAACTGTTACATCACAAGATAAAATAGCATTGTACTTGTCTGTTCCACAAAAAGGGACTTTGTGTTTTTATAAAAATGATACTGTTCAGGTGGGTTGGAGCAATTGCAATGTGACTGTTCCTTATAGATGCTACACTAAAGCTAATAACACAGGCTCTTATTGTAATACAAACTATGATTCATTTTTTGAATTGATGCACAAAACAATTGATGAAGTAAAACATGATTCTGTTCTTTATAAACAACTGTCTATAATTGATAGAAAAATGTTTCATGCAGGACAAGTGTATATTCATAGTAAAGTTACTACTAAAGTAGAGGATTGTTATTTTGTATATGGTAGGAAAGCATACAAGTGGTTACCTGAGAATTGGTCCAGCAGTTGTTTTTTGGGCTACCTGGTTCCAGCCATATGACACACTGCAGTCTTACCTCGAGGAAAAATTCGGAATGTCCGAGAGGTCGTCAAGAAACCTGTCAAGAAACCTGTAAATCCAGTGGGGCAAATCGATGCGTGCTGGAAAAACCATCATTCTATAAGCGATAAACTGACAGACATGGACTCGAGTGACAGTGTTATATCGTGGGCAGGTATATTACCAGCATATGGAGAAGTAAAATCGATCTGGGAGCTGAGAAAACTTCTAACCTTCTCGAAGTAATGAGTAATGCGACCTTTTCCGCTCTAGAATTGGTGACTGATGAACTGAATGCCATGAGAACTGTAGTGCTTCAAAACCGCATGGCTCTCGACTTCACCTAGCGGCGAAAGGAGTGCTGTTCGTATATTCCTGACCATAAACATGAAATAGACAATCACCTTGAGGTAATTCAGCAAGTGTCGGCCATGACCAAACCAGGACCAAATCCATTGACGGACTTTTTCCAGAGATTGTTTGGGGGGTGGGGCAGTATCCTAATGAACATCCTGATTGCCATCTGTGTAGGAATGATCCTACTGGGGGTATGCGTTTGCATCCCCTGCACGAAAAGACTGATCAAAGACCTTATAGACATGTCAGTTTCAGAAACCTTATATTAAGGTGCTGAGTTTGAAGAAATGTTAAAAAACTGAAAATGCTTTCAAAGTTTAAACTGACTGACTCTCTTAACTGCAAATCCTGAGTAGGAAGAGGTTAGGGGAAGAAAAACTATTTATGCTTATTTTGAAAGTAGAATAAAAGTATTAAAAGGGGGGAAATGTTAGAAAAATATGTATTAGTGTATGTATTAGTAATATGCTTAGTGCATTTAAGGTTTGAAAAGGGTTAACACATTTATTCTATTTCACACTGCATAAATCTGTACAAACTGCAGAAGCTTTCCAATCTTGTATTGTCATGAAATATGTGCAGTTATAATCTTTGCTTATGCTCTGGAAATTTACAGGGAAGCAGATAATTTCTGCTTGTGTCAGGAAAATAATAAATAGATGTATCACTTGTATTAATGTTATGAGATTTAGACAAGGAGTTCCGCTTATGCTGTGAGAAAATACACAGCTGCAGAAGCTATTGATAAAAAGAACAAAGACTGCTTGAAAATATATGAACTGAAATCAATGTTTACTTGTGTCTAAGCTAGAAAAGTACCTTGAAATGTAACACATGTATTAGAACTACACAATAGAAGCTTGTAGCGGGCTAAAGCCCCCAAGGTCAGGTTGTTTTTCTCAAATGTTTTTCATAAATCCAGTCATGTCAGCAGAAAATCTGAGTAACATCTGCTGCAGAACAATACAGAAAGTTGTGTTTAATTACGTCAACTACAGAAAGCAACATTTTGTAGAACAGTATAAGAAGAGCATACTTCCTGTTAGTAGTTAGGCAAAATCCTGTATGTGCATGTTTTTGTCTCCTTGCTGCAAGTAATAAAAGGTGCCATACCTGAACCTAACATGAATTGGTCTTTGAAGTTTTTTCCTTTGACAGTATCTATCCTCTCCTGCATAAAGTAGCCAACAAATTCCCGATCTGCCCTATATAGCAACAGCAATAACCAGTATTATCAGCAACGTCAGGAGGATACTCCACAATGTTGCCTGTTTGCCATTCCTTACAAATCAGTTATCACTTCTCATCATACAGAATAAGACAATGTAAATGAATATGTATTTTTCTGAAGTTGTCGATTATGATTCTAATTATTTTCATTATTTATTAAGTGCTATTCACAACCTGTTTTTCCAAGCAGGTAATTGTTTAAAAAAGCCATTAAGCCAAACTATATGTATGCATTTAATCTGCATTACATTTTAATTTGACACATCCACCAGCTCAGGCTCCAGTCCACTATATCTCTCCACTGTCCAAATGTATGCCTCATATTTTTCATCTGTTTCTCATAAAATTTGTGGTATTCTGGCAAAGCACTGGTCACTGAATTCACTAAATAATGGCAGCCACTTCCTATCCCTCAGAAAAAAGCATGCTAATAACACAACCTGGAATTCTAACAGCTTTCTAAATCAATATTTAAAATATGTCCTATTTTTGGCCTTTGTTCAACCGCCATTATTAAATGAAGTGCTAAATAATGATAGACATTTGAATTTCAGAATTCATGTCCTTCAGAAAATGCACACTATCAAAAAAACTTTTATTCAAACAGCTTTCTAAGTTTATATGAGCAATATTTTGGCCTTTCTCCCACCACCGTAATGTGAAGTCACTTAATAATGGCAGATTTTGAGCTTCAGCCTTCCTTCTTCAGAAAATGCTTTTTAACAAAACACTGCAGCCTGATTTTTTTCTTCTAAGTTTATAAGAGCAATATTTAAAACCTGTCCCTTTTTTCTGGCCTTTAAATGGTTGTTGTCCACTACACTCCCATTCCCCATTAGACAAATGACTACAAGAGAAGACATGGTATGTAATTATTAATTTATTCATCATTGTGAATACATGCCAGCTTTCATCCACTGAGCTACCCACTCCTCTCCTCACCTACACCAATGTACACCAATATATTCACACATGTAACCTCACAAACTTTAGCCCAACTACCTTCTCTGACTCCCTAAAACAAACAAACTGGAACCCCCTAAAAACCTTCCACTAGACAATGCCATAGAATTTTTCAACTCAACATTCTTAAACATCCTCAACTGCCTAGCTCCACCAAGAACAAAAATAGTAAAAACCAAGACTGCCCCATGGCTAACCAAAGATACCAAAAAACTTATGCTACAAACAGATAAATCTTGGAAAACATACCATCAAAACAAGCAGCCTGAAACTTTTCTTAAATATAAACAACTCTGCAACCTTGCTAAAGAACAAATCATCAGAGACAAAAAGTCCTACTATATTAAACTCCAGTCTAATCAATCAAAAAGCCCTAAGCAGTTTTGGAATTCCATTAATTCTCTTCTCAACCCAGGTAACAAAAGCAACCCCTGCCCTGACACCAGCAAATCTGACCCTGAAATAGCCTCTCTATTCAACTCCTTCTTCACCAACTCCATAGCAGAACTGACCAAAACCTTCCCTAACAATAACCCTTCACCTCAGCCTATTCTATTTTTCTCACCCCCTACACCACCCTCTGCCTCCAATCCTCCTCCAGTATTTGAGCTTAAACACATCTCAACCTCCCACATAAAAAAGTACTCTCTAAATTAAAACCATGCTCCAGTGCCGTTGACAATATCCCATCTTCCTTCCTAAAAATAGCCGCAGATGGTATTGCTCTCCCCATTAGCATCCTGATCAATAGATCCTTGCTGGAATCTTATGTGCCCAAATTATGGCATACTGCTTTTATTCTACCTCTCCATAAAGGAGGCAAAAACAATAACATCTCCAACTTCCACCCCATAGCTATCCTCTCCCCAATCTCAAAACATCTGGAAAAATGCATCCACCTTCAGCTTATGCCATTCCTAGCCAATCACCAACTAATCACTCCAACCCAACACAGCTTCCGTCCTGACCATAGTACTATCACTGTCCTTCTCTCCTTCTTAGACACAATAAATCTTGCCCGTGACTCTGGAAAAATAGTATCAACAGTTCTACTAGATCTGTCCAAGGCATTCAATACCATCTCTCACACCCATCTCTTGAACCATCTTTCTAACCTTAATCTCTCCCAGAATACCTTATCCTGGTTCTCAAGCTACCTCTCTGACAGGTCTCAAGCTGTGAAATGGGGAAAAGGCACCTCAACCTTCCTTCTTACCCTCACTGGGGTACCCTAAGGATTCATACTCGTTCCAATGCTATTCAACATCTTTATTAATAATTTCCACAAAGCCATACCCAACACCAAAATTGTACAATATGCAGATGATTCAACTTTAGTCTGCTGTGCCTCTAACCTCTCAGAGTTTCAAACAGTGACCCAAACTGCTTTCTCCACCACTGAAAATTGGATGCTCCAGAACCACCTTTCACTAAATGCCAATAAATCCAAAATACTATTATTCTCTCCCTCAAAAGCTTCCCCCCTTGATAAAAACTCATTCCAAATTATTAGCCAAAACAACTCTACTATAGAGGTTGTTCTCTTTGCCAAACTACTTGGGGTTACTATTGATGAACACCTAAAATTCGACACTCACATCCGGCAAAAGATTAAGAAAACCCATATAAAACTTGGTATGCTATACAGGAACATCCACTTTTGCCACTACCTGTTTACTCCCCTCACTAATGTATTGCGCTCCTCTACTAACCTAACAAACTTATCTGCCACTGTCACCTCAAAATTGGAAGTCTGTTATAATAAGATTTCTAAATTTGCAACCAAAGCCAAATTCTCCTCCCATCATTGTATTGCCCTTCATTTGTTAAATTGGCTTGAACTCTCCAACTATCTAGACTGTCTTCAAATAATTACTGCCCACAAACCAATTTTTCAGCCTACTAATTGCCCTGCACTAGGGCACTAACCAACATCCTTCAACTTTACACCCCTCAGAGAACTCCCAGATCTACTCATCAAAACCTAATCACTGTCCAAAAACCCAATCGTCCTGCTGGTCAACTTCTGCTATCCTTTCCCATAGCTAAAAAATGGAATTCTCTTCCTTCCTCTCTAAGGACTTGTGAAAACTTTGGAAACTTTAAAACTCAGCTGCATTTCTACCTTTCCTCTAACAGGAAATGCAACTGCAGTCTCCCCATCTAGTCTAATAATTCACTGCAACCCTAAGTTCCTGTCTAACTATGAGTATTAGCTAACCAAACATAAATATACATATTGTAAATATCTTAGTTGTACTATGTAACCAAATAATGTATGCCTGCTCTCTAACATGAAATGAAATTGTAAATTGTGTCTTTTTTACTATGGTTGTATCTGTAACTAAACTATGTAATGCGGAGCTTTTCTCCCCAGGCCTCCACTGAAAATGGGCTCCCTGAGCCTAGTGGACCTCCCCGGTCATCTAATTGGAAATAAAATAAATAAAATAAAATTGTGACACACAGAGCTGAATCATGGTCAAATGGGGCCCTAGGCAGGGTAATGGATCAGGGCCCCCCACATACACATGGCATCCCACAGCACACACAACAGCACCCCTGCAGCATCTCCCCATGTAACTATTCGTGTCCCAATGCTTGGCATTTCCCCCCAGTTACCATAAACACTGTTCAAACCTCACTGTGCATACTATTTTCTTCTGTACTTCTGCAATGATTACAGATATCTGGATTTAATTTAGAACCTTCATTTCAGATTTTATAGCACAAACACTGATAGATATTTGCTAAATAAAACAACACAATCTCACAGTGGAAACAGATTTGGCATTAACAGCAAACTTCTCTGCCCTTGAAATTCACATTTATTGAAACAGCATTAAAACCCACATTCAAAGAAATTACTTCTGGCCAGTGGCAGATTAAAGGAAAACTCCACCCTTTCCTGCTGTTTAACTCAATCCTTAGGTTTCTTTTCTCCTTACAATATGGTTCCAGTATTGTGTAGGTACTAGAAACTTGCTTGAAACTTTCATTTCCTTGCACTGGAATCAAAGGAAGGGAAAACCCACCTTCTTTTTTAACTCTTCTCTGCCTGCATGCATATCATAGACACAGATAAATCTGTAGAAACAACACTGACCCAAACCACCGACTGTGGTACAAAACTGAATAACAAGGCATGAAAGTTTAAAACTTTTATTCTTTTCTCACACTCTCTAGCGCTTCAGTGTAACCACCTTTAAAGAGTACCAAACAGTTACAAACATAAGAACACATATTTATATGCATATATATGTGCACACACACACACACACACACACACACACACACACACACACACACACACACACACACACACACACACACACAAACATATATATATATATATATATATATATATATATATATATTTGTGTGTGAGTGTGTGTGTTTATGTGTGGAGACATATTAAAGGACATGAAGTACACACGCAATCATATAATCTAGTTCTCTGTTATACGGGTTCACTACATAATCTCGAAATTTTGAAATATCGAATTTCAAAATTTCGAGACCATATAGCTGAACCTCCTAAATACCGAAAAAACAGAAGCGCGAATTTCAAAATCCCGAAGTTCGGAGATGCTGAAGTAACACTTCTGGTGTTGCGGTTTGTAAAGGGATAGGTGGAAGGTCAGGTAAGTATCTATATTGGAGTGTGTGTTGGTTAGGGGCTTTAGTTTGTGTGTGTAAGTTTGTGTTGTAACTGTGATGTGTGTGTGTGCGAGGGGAATGTAGGTGTGTGGTGGTGTTTTCATGTGTTTTCTGTGTAGTGTGACCTTGGAGTTAGAATATTTAAGTAGATAGGGTGTGGGGGGCACAGCCCCCCACATTGGGGGGTGCAGGGGGGCTTGCCCCGCTGTTTGTATGTAGTGCAGGTTTGTGTGTTTGTGTTTTGGGTGAAGGTGTGTTTATGTGTGTGGTGTATGTTTAGTGTAGTGTTCGGGTTTTTAAATTTCGCGCTTCTGGTCTTCTTGTCTTTCGGGTATCTGGTCTTGGGATTATGGGTATCGGTATTTTGGGTTTTTGGTCTGATGTAGTGAACCCATTTATACACACACACACACACACACACACACAAACACACACACACATTCATATGTTTTTGTACACGTACTTTATATATATATATATATATATATATATATATATATATATATATATATATATATATATATTTACACACACACACACACACACACACACACACACACACACACACACACACATATATATATATATATATATATCACACACACACATTGTTTGTGTGTGTATGCGTGCAGCAAGGGTGCATACAATTCATTATTTATAATAAACAACATAGCAGAGTTAAGCATTATTAATGTATACATTGTAGTAAATGTTGCTTAATATTTTATTTATTCACTGTCACACATTGGCTATGTGTTTCACATGCAGTCTTTCTCAATGTCTTTATGTCTGTATTTTTTCTTTGTATTGCTAAGTGCATTTATTACTTGTTATTATCTTTGCCAATGTAGCCCAAGTTGTGGCTGAAAAGGGTCCTGGGACCAGTTCACTTCCCTGGTTACCTAAGTATAAATAAATATGAAATAGAAAAAAAAGTGGGGGGGTGAAAATGACAGAAATAATTAAGGAACTAGTAAAGCACATTTTAATTCTGCATCATTCATGAGAGAAAAAAAAAAAAACATCCCATCGAAGGCATTGGGAAGTAGCAGACATAGTATGAAGTCCTACTACTTGGCACTCGTAAATGTACAGCAAGGACCATTTACAGCAGTGAGACTTTTCACACCTCAGCATGAAAGTGTGGGGGAAGGTTGGTCAATTCTTTTATAACTACAAAACAATACCTTTACAAAAACCTGCTATATACTTACTTTCTTTTGCTGAAAGTAGCTAATAGCTATTTATAGCATAGAACAAGCTCTGACCATACCTCTCAACTGTCCAGATTTTTGCAGAATGTCCAGATATTTGCCTTATATTTTTGGCCTGTTCCTCATAAAATGTGTTGTTTTCTGGCAAATCACTGAGAACTGAATTCATTAGATAATATTAAATAATGATGAATATTTGAGTTTCAGATTTCATATCCTTCATAAAATACATAATAATGCAAAACCTGTTATTCTAGCAACTTTAGAAGTTTATAGGAGCAATATATCCAAAACCTGTCCCTATTTTGGGACCTTTATCCCCCCGTTATTTCTGGCTTTGTCCAGATTTCTTGTGCTGAAAGGTTGAGAGGTATGGCTGTGACAGCCACATAAATGATGATCAGTTAGGGAAATACAGAAATAGCTCTGTTACAGAAGGTGTATTTAGATGACAATGCTTCACACTCCTGCCATTCTATCTTAATGGCAATAGAAAACAACACCACTTTCTTATGTTTAGCATGACTCATATAAAGACAAATTGAAATGCATTCTGGGAAGAAGGAATGAAAGGAAGAAAATAAGATCATGTTACCAAGGCAGACCCCATCATCCACCATTTTGAGGGAAACACATTAAAATTGTAAAAGAAGCACTTGGAGTGATTTTGATACATTGAAATAGCTCATAAAACAAAGATACAGTGACAGAAAACATTTTTTGAGCTGTAAGGTGGAGTTTTCCTTTATGTTTACCATTGGGCTGTTTCCAAATCATAGGACACTTGTACATATTTTTAGGACCATACATTCACACATGCATGTGTTCTTTGATTCACCTTTCAAATTGTATTAAATTATATTCCTTGTATAATACAGCACCACGTGTTAAGAATATGTTTTAAATTTGTAGTTTTGAACACTCTTCCAGTAAACAATGAAACAAAACTTATGAACCAATAATGACAAAACTGCCCATTTTAGAACATTTCAACCATAAAGGACCACTCAAACTTCTTCTGTCATTACAATCCTCAATATCGGTTAATAATGCACAATCCCTGCAGAAGTAAAAGTCACCTGAATAGGTCCACATTAAACCAATCTGTAACTAATGAAGAGATTTGTGCTTGTGAACAATTTTATATTTTACTGCTTCATCTACAAATTCAGTGCCTGCTATGTTGCATTAAAAAAAAAAACAATTGGTAAGCTGGAAGTCTTGCAGTAGGAAATGGATGGCAAACTGACAACATATTCATAATTTTTAGGCATCTCATCCAGAAGAGGACACACTCAGGACTCCAGTATCTATACCTCCCTTAAAGTACAACGCACTATCAGCAATCTGTCTAGATGAGGTGGGAGTAGAACCCACAGAATTCTGCATCAAAAGTCCGTATTCCACCTGTTGTGCTACACACTGCTTTCAGATTCACTAGAACAGTGATGATTATTTGATAAACAAAACAGGTCCACAGTGAAAACAGCATGAGCAGCAGTAAACATGTCTTCCATTGAATCTCACAATTCCTTGAAAATTCACTAAAGCTGACAATTCCTTGAAAATTCACTGAAAAAAAACTCAATTCCTTGAAAATGCATGAGGTAGTTAGATTAATCTTACCTCTCAACTCTCCATATTTTCATAAAATGTCCATATTTTGCTTCATATTTTTGGTCCACTCTTCCTAAAATCTGTTTTTTTTTTTCCTGGCAAACTACAGGGAATTGAAGTCACTAAATAATGACTTACATTTGATTTTCAGACTTCATATCTTTCAGAAAATGCATGCTAACACAAAACTTGTTACTCTAACAACATTCTAAGTTTATAAGAGCAGTATATTTAAAATATGTCCCTATTTTCAGGTGTTTGTCCTCCCATTATTAAAGGCTTTGTCCAGAATTCTTGTGTTAGGAAGTTGAGCGGTATGGTTGGTGTAGAGGATTCAGGCTCTTGTCTTCCGTAGCCAAGGTACAGGATTTGACATGCTGCTTGTTTGTTTTTTGTAAGTTTGCATGGTGACCCAGATTCTCAATCACTGCAATATTTTTGCAACTTTTTAAAATTTCTTATCAAAATAAGACTTAAATGCCATACTATTTTAATTGTTTAAATTGTTTTACTGAATCAAAATGGTGTTTCACAGTTTTCTGTGGTATTCAGTCAAAGTTTAACAATTTCACTGCCAAATCAAGACTTACCAGTCTGACCTGTGACAAAATGGACAAATAGTAACTAAACACCCTGTATTCTGTGAAAAAATTACGGTTACAATGTGACAGCTAGTCTTTTACAGGTAGACTACCTTCACTACAGACACCTGTAAAATGCAACCTATACAGCAGAAATCACCAAGTCTACTCTTCTGGTCAACACACACACACACACACACACACACACACACACACACACACACACACACACACACACACACACACACACACACACTACCTGGAACATTGTGTCTTATGTACAGCAGCAGCAAGCAGCCTGCTCTAATGTGCCAGCACCTTACCAAAATATCTGTTATTCCCAGGAATGTTAGGTTTAAATTCCATGCATGGAATTACAAAAGAAAAGATGAAACAAATAGATGTGCATGAGTTGTATGCATCGACACATGCACACAGGGATGTAAGGACATTCTTAAAGAAAAGCTCCCTTGGAGAAGATGTGTTTTTTTTTACTTTCTAATTAAAAAGTAAATGTTGTGGCAGCCCCACTAGTCAGTAGGCTCCCTTCTGGCCACCAGGGGACCCTAGGCAACTGCCTAGGTCACCTACTGCTGGATCCAGCTCTGGTGACACAAACTCACTCCTTCCTTGAATTTTTCTGCACTGTCCAAAGCTGTCCCTCTTCCAGACAGGCCCCAGCTTTGGGTCATGCTTTGGTCCAGATGAACTGTAGTATTATTATACTATTAGTGTAACACGCACATGTTTTATTGCTTACAAAGTTCACTCTGTTAACTTGAAAGTTTTCACTGAATTTATTTATTTTTTCAACGTGAAGTTTTCACTGAATTTATTTATTTTTTCAACGTGACCCAGAGTGGTACTTACTTTGATTAAAATAAATTTGCCTGGTGCAGTAGTGTAAACTGCCTTACTGTTTGCTCACTGTTCTATTGCCATGACATTTTTAGCAGCCAACTGTACTATTACCAGTTCCAGAAGAAAGGAGTTTATTTTAGTAGCTCATCCAAATGTGGCACCTCAGGAGTAAACCATTATCCTCCCCTCCCCCGTTGCAGTCACTCTGCCAGTACTGGTATGTGAATACAAGAGGATAGTGGGAATAAATGTCACATCCCTACATTTCCGGATCAAAGGTGAATATACGTGCACTGCATATGTCTTGTAGTCGCTTTCTAGCACATTGCTGGATATGAAGAATTATGTAGCGAAAGCATATGAACTCATAAGCTCTTGAGAGTATTACTTTTGTCACTTTTTTTTACAGGACCGGGTACATTTATATGCCACAGGGGCTTGACTTGCCTGCTGGAAATACCTTAGCAAGTAGGCAGACAAAACTGTTTATTATAGCTTTCTCAGAAATACTGACAAAATGAAACATTGAAGAAATGCTACCGTTCTACTTCCTAATAGTTCAGAAGCTTCTCATTACATGATAATAACACGCGGAGAGGAAGAGATCTATGCTGAAGTCTATAGGGCAGTATTTTAAAGCTCTAATTATGCACACTGTGTTTAATTCTGTAATTAGCCCAAGGCAATGATAATCTAAACTCACTATGTAAAATGATTAATGCCCTTGACTAATTGTATAATTAGCCATGGTAGTGTGCATGACTAGAGCTGTAAAATACTGCCCCATAGACTGTATTACAGAGCATTCCCACACTCTCAAAGAGCAGTGACAAAAAATAAGGAGGAACGTCAGAAAGCAGACCCATTCTGCTTCTTCTAATTCTGACATTTCTGGGTTTTTTTTCCTGAAAACTGCTATGAGTACTAATGTCTGCCAATCACTAAGGCAAGTGGTAGAGGTAATGATCTAGCATGTGATATCGCATATCTGCACCCAACCTCCCTTGTAATCCCTGAGTACCATGTTATCATTTTACAATTGCATCTTACTTTCCAGAGGGTTAAAGCTATGAGCTGCTAATGAGCTCCATCTTCTAGTCCTGAGTTTGATTCTATAAATGTTCTGTTGCATATGGCAAATCTGTTAAGCAGACAGTGCTCCTGGGTTACACTTGAAAAGAGGCAGTTGTGCCTGGTAGGCTTACGCAGTTGAGATTTGAGTGAAATATTAAAAATCAACAAAATGATTCAATCAGAACATTCCAGTGCAACCTGTCCAGTTTGCCAGGTTTCATTATTTTCTAACCAAATGTTTAGTATATTATCTGTGAAACACATAGTGAATGTGACTGATGTAATGCTTTCTAATGTTTGGGTATTGTAACAGGCCACTGTCTCATATATGCTCTTGTGCTCAGTTTCAGTGTGCTAAATGGCTGCAACACCTTCCCATATATATTAGTTTTCAGTATCAGTCATCTCTTTGAGATCTTACTCACCATATTACAAAGTTACATGCAGTGGCAGAACCCATTGGAAGCCTTTATGCTGACTCCCTGTTAAAACTGCAGCACCTGTAATACAATGAATCCTGAAACTGGGTACAATCCTGTTAAATAATTTCTTGTAGGAGGATTTGCTGTCTCTTAGGCAAGCATTAGTTACTATAGCAATAACTCACGTCTGGGTGTGGGTAATGCTGGATTTACCCACAGTTGGTGTGCTTTTGTCACGAGGGCGAAGCCCGAGTGGCCAAACAAAGACAACCGTGGGTAAATCCAGCATTACCCACACCCAGAAGTGGGTTATTGCTATTATACAATGACATTATTTAAGAAAAAAAATAATTACTTTTCTTAAATAATGGCATTGTGCAATGCCCCCTTGCTGCCCTTCCACAGCTGTCTGGTATTCTGCTGCAGTTCTGATGTACTGCGCATGCGCATGCCTACGCAGTACATCACAGCTGTGGGCAAAAGCAATGGAGAAAGCAAGATCTCCATTGCTTTTTACAAACTGTCTCGCTATGTTAAAGGAGTTTAACATAGCGAGACAGCTTTAAAAAAGCAACAGAGAATCTCTGTTGCTTTTTTTAAAGCTGTCTCGCTATGTTAAACCCATTTAACATAGTGAGACAGTTTTGAAAAAAAGCAACGGAGAAAGCAAGATCTCCGTTGCTTTTTACACACTGTCTCGCTATGTTAAAGGAGTTTAACATATCGAGACAGCTTTAAAAAAAGCAACAGAGAATCTCCATTGCTTTTTTTAAAGCTGTCTCACTATGTTAAACCCATTTAACATAGCAAGACTCCTTTAACAAAAGCAACGGAGATAGGAAGATCTCCGTTACTTTTTTTAAAGCTGTCTCGCTATCGAGACAGTGTGTAAAAAGCAACGGAGATCTTGCGTTCTCCGTTGCTGTAAAAAAAGAGTTATACTAATAGAAAAATTCTGGGCGACCGGACCTTTTTCCATTGCAATAACTCTGATTTACAATGTGCATGCTGACCAATCAGCATGCACGTTTTGGAATATTAATGGGGGGGGGGTTCATTGTATAATAATGTCGTTTACAATTGCTGCAACTTTGTATCTCTATTTATCATGTACATGATGTGGAACTTTTTTCCCCGGGCATCCCCTGAAAAAGGACCTGCATCCAGTCGGAATTTCCCAGTAAACAAATGTAAATAAAATAATTAGTCTGAATGAAAGACTCTGAAACTAAAAAGGGTGTCATTATTTAGTGACTTCGTTTCTCATACAATTTGTTTTTTTTCTGACAAATCACTTAGGAACAAAGTCACTAAATAATGACAGGCATTTCAGATTCAGACTTTCTTTCCTTCAGATAATGCAAACATATTCGCATTTTTTTTCAAATAATAGATCGGGAGGTACATACGAGATCACAGAAAATACAAGGAAAATCAGGTACGTTCTGCAAACTAAAACATACCTGATTTTACTTGTATTTTCCCGTCTCTCTCATGCCACTAAGCTATCGGGAGGTTACAGTTTTGTTTTTTCCTTTAAAAAAAATGGCAACGGAGATCATCCTTTCTCCATTGCTTGCTTGCCGAAGCAGTGGTGTACTGTGTAAGCCTGGGAACGCAAGTCGCATACTCATGCGCAGTACCTCATCAAAGGACAGAATCAGGAAACAATGCAGAAGAACACCGTGGGGCCATTATACAAAGACATTATTTAAGAAAAGTAAGTAATTGTTTTCTTAAATAATGTCATTGTATAACAGAGATTTTCCTTTCTTCATTTCTTCCTTTCCAAAGCATTGATGTACTCCATAAGCATGGGGACGTAAGTCCCATACGCATGCGCATTACGTGAAAAAAAGCAGCAGGATATCCAATGAAAGCAGAAGAACACCACAAAGCCATTATAGAAAGACATTATTTTAGAAAAATAATTATTTTTCTTAAATGATGTCATTATATAATAGCAATAATCAACTCCTGGATGTGGTATATTGAAGATTTACCCATGGTTGCCTTTCTTTAATTAACCACACCAACCATGGGTAAATCTCCAATATACCAGACCCAGTCATTGGTTATTGCTATAATGGCACTTGGTCTGGACGTAGGTAGTGATGCATTGACTGGTGCAGTATCTTCATTAGGGTGAAGTCTGAGTGGTTAATGCTGGCAGCTAAGGGTAATACCAAGCACAGTGTTGCCCTCTTCCTTGTGATAATCATACACTTGTTTAAAATGTCTTTCTTTGTACATTTAACATGAGCCTGTTATGTGAGAGCATTTTTACAGCATATATTTTACTACAGAGCTGGACAGAAAAGCTGCAATGCTGCTCATGTCCATGTTTGTCAACAACTCTCTATTTATACACAGGGGAGGGCAACATGCACATACCTTTTAGCAGTCAGGTATTCTAAAATGCTGCCAGCATTTCTTGTCTTTTAAATTGATTACTGTGTGGTTTGTTGTATAGTATGAATTATAGCTGCAGAAATGGACAACAATGGCTCATCTGGAATCTGGTTTATTGCTATTATTATTATTTGTCATTTTCTGTGATGCAGGAATTTAGAAGGTTAATATACTTCAGTAAAAGTGACAAACATAAGATGGAGAATTGTATGTTTCTGTTGTTACTCCTAATTAGCAAAGCTTGCCCTCTGCTAGAAATATTACTTTTAGTTATCTGAATTCTTAACATTTTGCAGTTCTTAGTAGTTTAATGTATCTGTGGCAGTTCTTAAAATTAGCTTCAGACAAATGCCTCAATCAAAATCCTTTTTTTTGAAAGAAAACTGTATTTTCTGTGCAACCACAAACCTCTTTATTCCTTGGGAAAGGCAAGGTTAGATCTTGGTCATCCATTCGTGTTGCAGGGAGTTTCAACCACCATACATGCTACTTAAAAAAGACATCTCCAAGGTTCCTGCAACTTGCAGAAATACAAATAATTCTTATTGTTGCAGTGGTCTTTGATTAAAAGGGTTGTTGTTACTAGTTTTGGCAAAAAGAGCTTTTTTCATTTTCAGCCTGTCATTACTGAGAAAATACTAGTCACTCACATTTTTCATGAAACTGTCACATTTATTGTAGAACTTCTAAAAAAAAGCACTTCAGTTGACCACCTCTCATGATGACCAAAAAGCAAAATAACATTTTCATATTATTGTATTTTTTTAGGAATCTAATCTGATGCTCCAAAAGATAGTAATTAATGAATTAATGTTACCATCAGATAACCATTTAATAGTTTATATAAGTGCCGTCCATATCAGAATGATGGTATCAGAGCATTGTAGAATGCTGTAGTCAAACTTTAAAAGGGTGCACATACATTTGCAGAACATAGTCTACCTAGTATGAATTAAAGTTAGGTTAACATTTAGGTATAATCATTCTGCTAATGTACTCAGACTTTCATTTTACCCTTTTCTCATCTAGAATATTGTTGATTTTATATGGTGGCAACATATGGAAGAAAGTGTTGCTTTGGCTTTCTTTAATTACTTTGGCTCTTTCTCCATGATCTTCTACGAGAGTTTTATTCTGTGATTTAAATTTTATGCAGTTTGTCTCTGAACACAGTTCATATTGACATCAGAACTGAATTCAATGGTTTCATTATATAGTTATAGGAGATGTTTGCAATAAAATATCAATTGTTTGTTGTATTTTCTGCTGCAGCTTAGAGGGATAAAACTTCAACTTTGACACAAATGACCTGAGTCTGAGAGTCATGCAGAGAAATGTAGGAGTGAATGGATGGTGAGATGTAGATCTGGCTGCCCAAAGTACGTACATGTCAGCAGGTGGGCTTATGATGACCTAGCAGTGATGCGGATGTTCATGTCAGCCACCATGGGTGTGATTATTACCATAACAATACACCATCATCGTCAGGATGCCAATGAGGTTGCAAACCACCAGTATGGCTGCCTGTAAGATGGCCTCCTTGCCTGCTGTTCCCCTCAGTGGGGAATACCTAGGATGGGGAAAACAAATGTGCTGGCTGATGGGGAGAAAAGCCTGCTAATCAGTAGTCATGGCAGCAAAGTGACAAAAAAAACCCATTATTTGCTATTGTATTTATTTATTTCTTACTGTAAACACTTGGGTGTTAGGGTGTTACTCTATCGCTGTTCACTGCAATCAGACTGCATGTTTCCTATGTTAGAATATATTTATGTATAACTACATAAGCCTGTAGCTATCATACTGAATCTCCTTTGCAAACCAGTGGATATTCAAGGATTGTTATTGATATGAGGCCAGTATGAACTTACCCACAAACTTACCACCACATTTGAGAAAGACAGAAAAAAAAACTACAATAGTTGGCTTACTATGAAGTACAAACTTTTTGCTTGTGTAAATGATTGCAGTCAGGAAGTAACGATGTACATGTACTTGGCAAGACAGCAGTAATATTCTATAGAAATGATGTAAAGACAAAAACAGCAGGTTTACTCACTTCATTGTTGCAGAAATCACATCAACCTTAATAATATTTGAAAAAATATTAAGGGCAGAAGGAAATGAAGCCGAGATCTTTAAAATAAGTCTTAGTTGTTCCTTGCATCTTTGCAGTTACAGAGACAGAAATCATTTTACATGCACATATTTCAAGTCATAAACCTGGAAATATCCATAATTATTGTTAATGTTTACTGCTATGCAAGAACAGTTTTTTAATATTGTAACTGTTGTAATTGTAAACATAAACAGAAATGTATGGTTAGCTGATCCAATACTTTTTGTTGTACGACTCAAACAATGTGCAACTAATTTCGGTAGAAGAACAGAATTTTTTAGCTGTTAAATATTCCACTCACACCTCTAAAATTTCAGGCATGTAAAATCAAACTGGTAAGAAAGTGTTTCAGAATATGCTCTGACACTCACACATCTCATGGAAATGTAAAAACCCATCTGCACTGTCTGCTGGAAGATGCCATGAATTTAAAACCTATCATTTGACTCAAAGTCCAATTGACAGTAACATGCTTCAGCTGTTCTTTTACCCTTGAGACATTTTTTCTTTCATGTGATTTTGTGTCAGATACTTAAGCTTAATATCGGCCCTGAATAGTTTGCTCGAAATTTCAGATTCTAACTGTTGTAGCTGCCTTGTTTCATTCCCTCTACGGAAGACTGACATATTTTAATCACTTTCATTTTCCCTTGTTCTGCTTCCTGTCAGAAATTCTCTACCAAGTCAATAGTGGCGCCCTGTGTTCTTCAATGTTCCACTGTATGTCACTCGAAGGAAGCCATTCTTTCTTTTGTCCGTTTTGAGACATGTTTAGACCAAAACATTATTAAACAAAAATCTGATATGGTCGTTATGTATGAAATGCCTAGGCAAACAAAAAAGAGATAGCATGGTTTTCATCAAAATAATCACCGGTACCTTTGAAAAACTATGCTTTCTTAGTGTTCCTTTTCAGAGTTTATATATACTAACTCTGACATCACACAAACCCTGAAGAAAGGGAATATTCCCCCACGTAAGGATTATGGATCTATCACATGTGTTGACCATCTGCATATGTCAACTTTTTGTGGTTAACGTTCTTGCCATTGACATTGTGGCACTGTGGGGATATGTGTGTATATATCTACCTATCTGTCTCTCTCTCTCTCTCTCTCTCTCTCTCTATATATATATATGGGTTTATATGACTTCAGCGAGTTTTTGGAAACTCAAAATTCATATGGTCGAGACCATATGACTGTGTTTCCAAAAACTCGAAATTAGAAAAAGAAACAAAGCTTGCAAATTATACATACTAACTCCAAAACTGCACTACAGTGGGGAAAACTGTAAATTCCCCTTTTCCCTTTTGAAGCAGTTCTATGTAGATGAATGCACAGTGGGGAATTGGAGAATTTATCCTTTTTTCTCACTGTAGTGCACTCTCAGAGTTGGTATTTTGAATGTCATGTTGATTCCATGTACTACAACACTTCTTTCGTGCAGTTCATGTTTTCTGTTTATATATATATATATATATATATATATATATATATATATATATATTTATATATACAAGAAAAAGAACAGATCCTTGTAGTGAAATGTAATAGTTTTCCAGATTTAGGGGGGTAAGATGTCTCACACCCTGGCTGACCCTGCTTAAAACCAAGAAAAAAAAAAAAGAACTGCATCTGGTCTTAATCTCATCTCTGACTTCAAAGTAATCAAACACTTATAACTTGTTTAGAAATCGATACTTTATTGATAAATAAAAATATATTAACTAGATGAGCGCTTTCACCTTTGACAGAGCTTCATCATATCTAACTCTAGTTTACATGACATGCATTTATGTATGCTTTATTACATATTTCATTGTCAATTCACTCAAGCTGATGGCCACAAATGTATGCTATAGGCCATTTGGCCAAGATTAAATAGGATAGGTCTCATCTTTCATCCCTGTTCTGCATATCTACCCCTATTTGTAGCTAATAGGTTATAGCTTATGTGCTGTTTTCCCAGTAGATGTAACTAGTGCCTAATTGATGCAGACACTTTATATGTCTGTTGTCACTAGTTATGGAAATCCATTAGTACATCTACTCCTCTGTGATGCAATAAGCAGATGTTATCTGCCATATTAAAAATGGGCAACAAGTTCTAACAAATGTATCGCAAACAGTCAAGTTACAAACCTGAAGTGTTATGCTCTTTTAATCTTAACTGCAGCTAGTCAGGACCATGCTATGAACTAACTGTACCCGCGACTGGATGCATCTCCCTTGTATTCTTTATGTCAGGAAATGTGCCACCCTTTCCATGAAAGAAGGAATATATCTAGTGATATATCTGTAATAAGTAGTATGCCAAGAGTCAATTAATGGCTCTGCATGTGTTGTGTCTAAGATAACTTACAGCATTCTATGACAGTGGACTGAACAGGGTTAAATATCACTGACTCCTATTCCAATAGGCTCTATATAATGAAAAAAAGATATAATCTGCCTATAAGTGATTCAAGTATATACAGATAATTATTGTAGGACTGGGAAGAGTTAGGTATCATATGAAGATAGGTCCACTTCGAATAATCAAAAATACTGAAACTGTGCAGATGTTCAGCTCTAGTGAACTGACAATTGGCTATGTGGTAAAGCATATATAAGTAATGCATGTCATCTAGTTAATATTTTTTTTCAATGCTCTCTCATATATATATATATATATATATATATATATATATATATATATAGATATATATATATATATTTATATTTATAAACACACACACACACACACACACACACACACACAGACACACACACACACACACACACACACACACACACACACACACACACACACACACACACACACACACACACACACATCATACTGTTTATATACATATATATATATATATATATATATATATATATATATATATCTGTTACAAAATTCACTACTTCAAATAAAGTGGGTTTAGACTTTGATTTCCATTTTCTAGTAATTGTTTTTTTGGCAGTCAGCATAATTAAATTTAATAAGGTACTACATGTCTGCGCAATTCAGATCCTGTATCCCAGCTCAAAAATAATAATAATAATAATTAGTTACACCCATTTGCTCACTTAATATTTCTAACAGAGTACTCTGCAGGGGATTTTTAAAGTCCCCCAACTCTTGACACTTTCAAACACATTTTCCCAGTTACCTCTTTCTTCCCCATTACACCTCCAGCATTTGCCTTCTACCCAATGAAAAACTGTTTGTAGTCTGCTTGGGGTACAAAAATACCTATTTAAATACTTCCAAGCAGAAATACTAAGTTTTCTAGACTTTGCTGTATATACATATCACTTTGTTTCCTTGTGAATTGCTTATCTAATGTCTCCTCCCAATCTTTTCTAACCTCCTCTGATTGATTCCTGTAGTTCTCATGCAATTTTTTTATATGCTTTATTAATTATCCCTTTTTAACAGAATCTTCTATTCTAGATTCAGCTAAAAACTCTACCAGGGTAGGTCTTTTTCTTAGGATTCTCCTATCCCTTTCTCTTTGCCAATACTCTGATATCAATCCCTGATAGGGAAGACAGTCTCTATCCTACAGTCCAAATGTCTCCTTGGCCTCTTCCCATTCTATTACCGTTCCTTCACTACTTATTTGCTCCCAATACCTTGGTTCCTTTGCCAGTTTTCTCCAGTAAATGCCAACCCACTCTTGCTTATTCTCTGTACCCCAAATTGCAGTCATCCCTATGAGCAGAATCTCCTTTCTCTATTTACATCTTGGTTTATTTCTTAGAATACATTCTGCTACTTTATTTATATAATATTCTGTATGGTCATTGTAATTTTCCTTAAGGAACTGCATCCAAAATTCCTCTTTCTCCTTATTTCTTTAATTTCCCCCTGCTTCATCATCATCCCTTTCTATATTGATATATAAGCTTTCTGCTTGTGTTATGTACAGGAGCCTTAACTGTGTATCTCTAAAATAGCCCTTCATATCAGGTAACCTAAACCACCTTGTTTTACTGGACATATCAGCTTATGCCCCTTGATTATTGTCATCTTCCCCTCCCAGATAAAATCATTCAGTAATTTATTAATTACTGCCCACACCTTCTCCTCTGGTTGATAAAAATATGCTTGATCTGTATATAAAACTAAAGGACTAAAAACAGCTTCACTGCTTGTATCTTATTATCCATATCCATAAGCAAGAGCTTCCGGTTTCTCAGTTTTTGTATTATCTTTTGTTTAGTCTATTCCCACATATCCTTAGCTGCCGGAACAGAAGCCATTTTAATCCATACTCCTAAATACTTCATTTTATCATGTCCACATAAATATGGGTATTACTGAACCAATTCATTATTTCCCTGAAAAGCTAATTCCAACTAAAATGCGGCTTTTCAGTGCTTCTGTGGATCCCTAGTGATATCTGCATTGCTTACTGTACTTATTTCCTTGTTTCACTTGAAAGAAAGTTACTGTTTGTCGGTTTTGCATTTGAGTTACCTGTAACACATTGCATTTAAATTACCTGGCACTTGCTCACTAAAGCAATTATATAAGTCAGCACTAAAAAAATTAAAAGCACTACACCCTCACAAACTCCCCTTGAGTACCTTGTTCCCCATTGGCCCTTTTTTCAATTATAAAGGAATTCCCAATACTATTCTAGCAAGTCCAAAGGTCAGTTGTCAATTTCCTCTCCGGTTCAGCTGGTGAATCTGGGAATCTTGAGGCAATGTTACAACTGCCTCATGTACACAGACAACCCTCTCCTCCTCCCAACAAATTCCAACACGTGAGAAATGCAACCATATAGCCAAACTGGAGGCTAAGCTCTCTCAACTCAGTACTGGCGTAACCAGTCAGGAGGAGAAGGAAACCACACTCACTACAATTCCAGTCTCACATAGACCTACCACGACAGCAAACCAAACACATAAACACACAAAAACATACTCGAAGGCTCTAAATAAAAATCTGCCTAAGCAGCAGAGACCTCCAAAGCAGACACCCATGCAACCACTACCCCAAAACAAAACACGTGCAACACATAGCTCACAAAGCCAGTGTGCTGAACAGTCACAGCCCTTAAGGCTAAACAACACACATGATACACTTGTAATAGGTGACTCTATCGTCAGGCACACTGACATCCCGCTCACCAGGCTGAACAAGGAGAAGGTCACGGTGAGCTGCCTGTCAGGCGCTAGGATCCGCCACATAACACAAGCACTCAGGTCACTCCAAGGCAAGTACAAATATGACTCAGTCATTGTCCATGCTGGTGTGAATGACCTGAGACGTACTTCCTGGACTACATAAAAAGAGACATAGAGGAGCTCTCTGAGCATGTAGCCCAGGCCGGTATGACCCTGACCTTGAGTAGCATCTTACCCTCACCAAGAATGATGCCACAATATGAAGACAAGATGATCAATTTCAGCAATTGGCTTAAGTACTGGTGTCATTCAAAGGGGATCCAATGCCTGTCAGCCTGGGATGACATGCTTGACAAGCCATGATGCTTCACTAGGGACGGCTTGCACCTGTCACCTCTAGGCTTTCGGATATTGGCAAAGGCTCTTGCTACCCCCATATTGCCTTTTTTAGGGAAGGCTCAAAAGACAAACCCACCTGCATAGGTATCACAAGGGATAAGAAACTAAGAGCAATGCTACTCAACACCAGAAGTCTAAACCTCAATATGCACACACTTGAAACTCTCCTTAGCATGGAGAACATCGATATCTGTGCAGTAACAGAAACCTGGTTCAAGGCTCCCGAGAGCACCCCAGCACTACCAGGTTATACCTCATACCATGATTTTCGGCCCCAAAACTTGGACCGAACCACAAAAGAAGGGGGGAGTATCAATATTCGTCAAAGATACCCACACCTCCAGGTTGGTGGCACAGCACGAAGCATCAGAGACTATCCATGTGCAACTAACAGTGGGTAAAACTGCCTTCCAGTTTATAGCCTGCTACAGACCACCCTCCCAAACCCAGGAACCTCACTCGGCCTTCCTGAGAACACTGGAAAATATGAAGGTCTCTCCAAACACCATTATATTGGGTAACTTCAACTACCCAAACATAGACTGGGAGCATTACTCTAGCTCCAACACCGTATCCCAAAGGTTCCTAGAATTTATAAACTCAAATGCTATGGAACAACTTGTTACCACTCCCACAAGAGGGGAAAACATACTGGACCTGATCATCACCAACTTTATGCTCCAGACCAGAAGTGTATCCCTCACTGGTAAGATCAGACCATAAACTAACCTCACTGGATATTCACATCCCGACCCCACCCCCTGCCCAGAAAACCACAATGAAAAACTTCTCTAAAGCAAATTTCACACTCCTCAAAACCAAGGTGGAATCCTTCAAAGCCCCCAGGCCTGTGGAAAATACGGCCCAGACCGCAGAATCCTTTATAAAAGCATTCTATGAACACCTTCAGGAATGCATGGATCATGCAATCCCAAATAAAACCAAGACCCAATCCTCCAAAGACAGCCATAAACAAACTATACAATAGAAGGAGGAAGCTACTACATGATAGAGCAAAATCCCAAAAAGGGAAGGCATCTCTGATCAGTATTAGCAAAAAACTACGGGCTCTCATAAAATCGTCAAAGGCCAGCTTCGAGAGAAAAATTGCACAGGACACTAAGGATAATCACAAGGCTTTCTTTAGTTATATTAGGAACCTGGGTGGGAATTCCCAGATATGTTCAGAATTAGTCCAAAATGACAAAAAATACACTGAACCCACAGACATTGCCAACATACTAGCTGACAGGTTCAGCACAAACTCCCCCCCCCCCCCACCAAAAGGGCAAATATCTATCCCAGCAGAGTGCTGCCCCCCCTGACATTTCAGATGCTCAGGTAAGAGCCAAAGCAAAAAACACAGCATCAATGGGACCAGATGGTGTCCTGGGCTACGTCCTACATGAACTCCAAGAAGAGCTAAACCCAAACATAAAACTACTGTTCAGTCTCAGCCTTACTACAGGATATGTACCCAAAGAGTGGTGTACAGCAACAGTGGTCCCTCTCCACAAAGGTGGTGCCTCAACGGATCCTGGAAACTATCGCCCCATAAGCCTGACTAGCTTGGTCTGCAAAGCTATGGAAAGGATCATCATGGACCTCATAAATAAAGATATTGGGGACCTACAGACACTGGATCCTACACAGTTCGGCTTTGTTAAGGGCAGATCCTGCCTCTTAAACCTGGTCGATTTCTTTGAAACAGTCACCAAGGCCATTGACGAGGGGAAGGTGGTCCACACAGCCTACCTGGACCTCGCAAAAGCCTTCGATACAATACCCCACTCGGGCATTATAGATAAGCTCACCAGCTTAAATATAAACCCCTATGTCACTAGATGGGTTGCAAACTGGCTCAAGGACAGAACCCACATGGTTAGAATTGCTGGAGCCATGCCAGACTCCAAACCAGTTACAAGTGGCATCCCACAAGGCTCAGTCCTGGGACCTCTCTTGTTTGGTATATATTTCTCGGAGGTACAGGCCAACACAGAAGGACTGTGGCTGACCAAGTTCGCAGATGACTGCAAACTGGGCACCATAATCGACTCTCCAGCCGACACAAGCATCCTCCAAAAGGGTCTCATAGAAACAGACAACTGGTGCCAGAGCCATGGCCTCAAGCTAAACGCCAAAAAGTGTATAGTCATCCCCTTTGGCAAAAACAAAGTGCCCACAAATTACCACATAGGTGGTAATCCATTAAGTACAGAAGAAGTAATTAGGGACCTGATCATGAAGGGATTCACATCTAGATCAGGGGAGGTCATTGTGCCTCTTTACTCATCCCTCATCAGGCCCATAATTGAGTACAATGCCTCTTTTGGGATGTACCTTACCAGACACCTGCAGCAACTGGAAAGACCCCAAAAGTACCTCACCAAGAGGATCAAAAGGCTCAAACAGATGCCATATGCTGCCTGGTTAAAGAAACTCCAGCTCTACTCAGTGGTATACCGCCTGCTCAGAGGCGATCTGTGCCTGACGTATAAAGCCATGTCCAACCCAGAATTAATGGACATGCTGCACCTCAGAAAATCCAAATCCCATCAAGCCATGTGCTTGAGAGACTTGAACCTCAGCACTGAAATAAATAGGACATGCTGGAGGGACAGATTCATGACCCAGAGGCTTCCTTTACTCTGGAATAAAATCCCAGTCCAGGTTAGGCAGAGTCCCTCATTGACTCTCTTCAAGAGGAATCTTGATGAGTAGATGGGAGATCGTAGGTTTACCCTGGGTATCACTTGTGTGCCACTGTTAGACACAGTATACTAACCTCGAAAAAGGGCGTAGCAAAATTAATTTAAAATGGGTGGTGAAAGCCAAACACACTCTGGCTAGGCTTATAAATGGCCTAGGGCAGATAGCCTAGTATGAACCTATGAACCTATGAACCTATGTGTGGATACATAAATTCTAATGTTTCTTTGTCAGAAGCTTGAAACCTACAGAAAGTCCTTCTAGCTAAAATGATTGCTTTCTTTCATGGTGAGGATGTTTGTGTGTGTGTTGGTGGGGTGGGGGTGGGGGGGGGGAATCAGAAAGAGCACACTGCTAGAATTACCAGAAGGATTTAAATGCAAGTAAATATAACAATGTTTAGTGGTGGCATAAACACACTAATACTTGAATTGTGCCCCCCCTTTCCACTTCCACAATCTAAATACCAGATATTAACACAAGACAGGTTCAGGTCACTGTTCTCGTTTATTAGCAGTTTCTGGTTTGTTTGTGTTTTTACAGATTCCTCTTGATCTTTTATGGTGTTATTATTTCTTTTGTTTCCATTTTGTGTTCTCTAAATGTATCAAATTCCATTACTGTCTATGCCCCATTTCCCCAGATAGAAAACTGTTTCAAATGCCTACTATTCATTGTGTCTATAAGTGTACCTGATTTGGATTTATGCCCTAAAGTTTCACTTCATTTTGTACTACATATTGACCTATATAAAAACAGTACACGTGCACAATGGTACCTGATTTACTGAAGTATCTTAAAACATTTTCTGTATTTTATTTTCCTGTCAGTGTGGAGCTCTCAGCTTTATTTACATGTCCACTTAGGACATTTGATGGAGAATGTAAATAATACCTCAGACCCTCAACTAGACCAACCTGAACTTTTGAGTCAAGACTTTCACAACTTGATAGGGCACTCCAAGTTGGATTTGATCACAGCAGTCTTTGTAAGTTAGGTAATACCAGCATCATTCTGCTGCCAGCACTGTTTTTTTACATTAAGGACTATGAATTATTCAGGAGAAGTTCAATCTCTAAAACTGAACCAGGGAAACCATTTACTAGAGAGGTATGACCTGGCACAAACATTCATCAAGACTGCTGTCTCTGCCTTTGCAGTTGTCTCGTTTGACAGATGGTGATGGTGATAGAAAAACCAAGTGACTTTTTATCTACATTTCACAATATGGACAACTTTGTAGCAGAGCAGGATTTTTTTCCTTTGGAGATCCCAGATATTAGTTTTATAAAAGTGTGAGAGAAATTTATAAAAATGACAGGGTGGATAACAGGAAGTGAGCATTTTACCTTAAGGGGACCAAAACATTGGAGTAAGAGAGAGAGATTGATAGAAGCCATTGTACACCTATAAGTAAATAATCTGGTAATTGTATGGAGTGTGGCAATGTAGGAGATGTTTACAGAGTTGAGGAGGAGCACTAAAAAAGCAAGACACACTGCAGTTTTCTTCAAAATGCTGCCGGTCGTTGAATTGATGATGCAGATTGCTCTAACATCACACCATAGATCTGTAACACCTCCAGGAAGAATGTCATGCAGATAACAGTGACAGGCATGCCTAAGGATACAGCAATGTAAACTATATAATTTTCTGAATGAACAGTTTTTCAGAGTGCAGGACCTTATCTTATGTATTTAGTTATTTATTTACCTGTTAACTAGTGAAAAGATGTTTGTTATTTTCTAATTCATGCAGCTATAAAGTTCAGTATAAAAACTGTCAAAGATTCTCAATGCAAACACACTATTTATTAAAACAGTATCATTATATGGAATATCACAGTATAGAGAGATTCAACCATATGCACAGTCATGAGTTCTTTTATACCTTTCTAACGGAAAAAAAACCTGACTAGGTTCCTACAAAGTTTAAGGCTGTCACAATTATGACATAATCCATTTGTGCACATTTTCAAGGGTGGAAAGAGTAAACATTGCAAAATATGTGGAAAGGAGGAGAGTTCGACAAATTCTACATGTTCTTATCTAGACGTGTTTTATATGTTTACTTTAAACAGACATCTCAGAGCACATTTCATGCAAAGAACTAAATGCATAAATCGTGTAATGTCTACATAGTTAGAAGAAAACATTTACCATCTGCTTGTTAATGTCTTAATAGGATCACGCTGACCTTTGTAAATAGAATTACATGAAAGATGCTGCAACAGCTTAAACTAGAATCTTCCGAAATACAGACACTCCCCTACAGTTTTCCCTCTTTGATGTTATAAAGCATCACAATCCCAAATCATTTTGAATGATATTGTTATTATTTTGGTTATCAAACATATAAGCTCAAGGATGTTTTTGTTCAGGGATAACAACCATAGCAGGTGTACTTTTGTCCCACAAAGCAGTGTGTTAGCAGAATTTTAATAAAAGAATATACAAGAGCTATAAATCTATTGTTCTAACAAAGGTAATCAAACTTTGCATTATACTAGTACCAACATTTCCAAATATTTCATCCAACCACACAAACAAGATCCAACCAGACTTAGACTGAGTTATAATAATCTCCAGTTGTTCCATAAACTCAGCCACTTTCTACTGCTCATCATGAAAGTCTGAAACAAAAGTAACAGCACTGGTTTCTGACCAAATGGCAAACTCCGCCTTTCTAGGCTATTATGTAATCAAAGGCTACTCGATTTTGTAGTGCTGTGGCTCAATCCTCAGTCAGTTTCCTATTTGTCACGTGGATATGCTTTGATGTTTTGTTAGCTATTTCAGCTAATATAAGTGGCAACTGATTCACTTTATTCATAGCACGAGCTGTGTCATACTGCAGCAAGAAGACAGGTACTGCTTGCTCAGGTGGGTGTATAGTCATTTGTTTCACAACCTTCCAGCCATTGTAGAGAAGGAATAAAAGACAGGTGGACTTATGTGTCCCACATAACAACAACCAGACCAGTTTTTTGGTAACCAGGGGTAGGCACAATCTCCATAGATGTAATAGTGATTGACTAGCATTCCCATACCTTTTCCTGAGTCATATGTTTTCAGTTTAAGTGCTGCAATTACAGTTTCACCAAAAGTGTAATTACAATCGCCCACCCGCACAGTTCTTTTTCTGGCATAAGAAATATCACTTCTTGTTGATGTGGCCAATTGACAGTATATTTTCTTAGTTCAATCCATGATATTATACCAGGTTTGATTTTCCATAGTAATTTGCACTTCAAAATCAGCCTGTTGAACAGGAACAGGTAGCATGGGAATGCCCCCTCTTGGCGTGATGGGGCACAAATCTACACGCCCAGCAGTTTGCAACATGTAAGTCACTGGCATATTAGTGCAGCATTCAAACAAACAGATTTTCCCTCATGTCAATTGAAAGCAGTAAAAGGAGGAGACTGAGTGACATCATCAGAAACAGATGCGGCACCATCATCATTCGGCTGGGTGAATGTCAGGCAGGTTTTCTTACAGTGAGAAGTGTGGACCCAATTCGGTATCCCAGCACACTTTACTGCTGTATAGGTAGTTAAGAGGATGAGATGAGGCCACTTCCACTGTGGCACCAAAGAAGATTTGCATTAGAGTACTTTCATGTAGACCCAATCTTTACGTTGCAAGTCGTGACAGGGAGCTGTAGCAGATTACAGAAGGGCTTCTTGAGATCTCTTATGGGATGTCTGTAAGATAAAAACAAGTTTTGAGCAATAGTTCAGTAAAGCTCCATCAGTAAATTCTAGTTCGCAGTTTCTAACCAGTGGGGAAGGTGGCATTCTCAAGGAATGGCCCATAGGAATTTCTTGTGGACTTAGATTATGGGCAGCATTTACAATTCCTCGCATGCTCATCAAAGCATGAGGCCACGCATCTGACCAGTTAAGTCCTAATTCATTGCAAATTTTGCTAATTCTAGTTTTAAGAGTCGGGTTGGAGCTTTCACCATGTCCAGATGACTGAGGATGGCGGGGGCAGTGTAACTGCAAAGAGATTTTAAACACAGAATGCAGTTTTTTAATAATTTCAGCAGTAAAATGAGTACCACAGTCTGAATTAATATTGTGTGGAATTCTGAATCTAGGAATAAATTATTTTAGCAATTTCCTCACTACCGTCTCAGCATCATACTTAGCACATGGATAGTTTTCCACCCATGCAGAAAAAACACACAGATAATGACTAAAATATAAGAAAATGTAACACATTTTTTCATTTGTACAAAATCAATTTGAATATTTACAAAAGGCCCCCAAGGTAAGGGCAGAGCAGAAAGCATGTTTTTACAGTAGTACTATGTTATGTGATAAGCAGATTTCACAATTATTTACATAATGGCTAGCTAAAGAGTGAGAAAGAGGGGCAAATCAAAAATGTTGGATAAGATTAAGAATTCCATGCTCACCAATGTGATTTACTAAGTGATATGCCCTTACCGACAAGGGAAGTATGTCCAAAGGCGCTACTACCCTGCCATCAGGGTGTCTCCATAGTAAATCAGCATACTTCTACAATCCACACTGATCCACCTCTTTTTCTCAATCTATGGAGCTTTATTTTGCAAAGTGATCAAATTATTAAAATTTCAAGGGTTGTCAAACTTTGTAGATGATTCCTGTACAATTAGAACAAAATTTCTACAGGCAGTCACACCAGCAGCTTGCTTAGCTGTATGATTTGCAAACCAGTTACCTCTCACAATGACAGTGTCTCCCTTCATACGAGTTTGCACTTTAATTACAGCTAAACACTTTTGTAACAATAAAGCATTCAATAAGTCTTTCATAAACTTCTCATTCTTTATTTCAACACCTGCTGATGTCAAAAATCCTGTCTGTCTCCACAATTCCCAAAAATGATGGGCTACTCTGAACCCATAACAACTATCAGTATAAATGTTTACAACCTTATTTTAGCTATTTTGCATGCTTTTGTTAATGCAATAAGTTCAGCTACTTGTGCAGACATAACTTCTTTCAGTTTTTCTCAACACAATACTGTATTTTCAGTGCATACGGCAATGCCTGCAGTGACGTTTCCATTTGTGTCTATTCCACCTGATACATCCACGAAAAGTTCCATCTGTGCTTGTCCAATGGGGTATCCTTTAAGTCAGGTCTAGGAGAAAGCACGTGCTTAGTCACAGTTATACAGTCATGTTGTAAGCCATCCCCTGTCATTGGCAGAAGAGATGCACGGTACAATACCTGGCATTGTTCAATAGTGATTAAAGGGTTTGAAATAAATAACAGTTTGTACTTGGCCAACCTGGCAGCCAAAACATGCTGCATTTTGTATTTTAGTAACAGAGCCGATACCACATGGGGAACTGCAACTGTGGGTTTGTGTCCTAGGACTAATGCTGTGGATTGTTCTACCATCAGTTGAGCTGCTGCCACTGCCTGCAGGCAGCCCGGTAATCCTCTAGTCACCAGGTCTAAGAATGAATTGTAATATGCAATAGGTCTACATGCTTCTCTGTGTTTTTGAACTAGCACCGCTGCTGCGTATCCTCCCTTTTCATGACAATACAGAGTGAAGGGCTTCTTATAATCTGGGAGTCCTAAGGCTGTAGCTATAGCAAGGGCTTGTTTTGGAAAAGTAAAAACACTTTCTTCCTTTTCTCCCCAGGGCGACAGCTCTGGTGTGTCTTGTTTGAGCATATCAGTCAAATATCTGGCAATCTCTACATAACTTGGTCTACAGTACGCAGCAAAACCTTGAAAGGCTCGCAGCTGTTTTTGAGTAACCAGGTGGGGTGCTTTTGTGATGGCTTTAACACATGAAGGCAAGAGGTGTCTTTCACCATGCGATATTAAGTGCCTTAAGTATTTTCCCTTAGGTGACCACAACTGAAGTTCTTCCTTTGATACTGTGTGTCCCTTTTCTCCTAATTCAGTCAGTAAATGTATAGTATCCTGCTGGGAATATGTTAATGAATCTGAAGCTATAAGTAAATCATCTACATATTGTACCTGTATAGATTTGCATGAGAATTGAAATTATTCAAGGTCCTGCTTTAAAATTTGTGAATAGATTGAGGGACTGTCAACAAACCGTTGTGGCATTTGTAGAAATGTATATTGAATCCCTTCACACGTGAAAGCAAATACATACTGGCTATCAGGGTGAATAGGAATGAGGAAGAAAGCTGAACATAAATTTACTACATAAAAAACAAGTGGCCCACAGTGGAATGTAACTTAGTACGGTTGCTGGATTTGGCACTAGAGGGTATAAAGGGAAAATGATCGAACTGACTCCTCTTAAGTCCTGCACAAACCTATACGTATTTCTAGCTGATTTTTTTAACTGGAAAAATGGGAGTATTACAGCAGCCACATGATTTTGGTATAAATCTTTGCTGTGGTAAAGATTTAGTTACAGGTTTGATTCCCTGCTCTGGTTTTGGTTTTAAAGTTCATTATGCTATGCGAGGAAGTGGTTTTGTGGGATCAACATATTTTTACAGCTGTAGCAAATTTTAACAGTCCTACCTCATTAGACTGTGTCACCCACAGATTGTCAGGGACCTGTTTTAACAGTCTGACATCTACATCCGAACATTGCTTTCCATCCCCTTCCCTTCCTCAGTAATACTAAGAACAGCATTACTTTTTCTTTGGATTTAGTGGAGGCATCTAAGTAAACTCCATCTGCAGAGCAAAAGATAGTACATCCTAATTTACAAAACAGATCAGGAGATACTATAGCTTTTAACAGCTGCCAGATCTGCTTCATATATTTGAATATATGAATTCCTCTTGGAACTTTTGTGGTTCTCTCCTGATTTTTGGAAAGTTTTTACCTACAGTGTGTAAATCTGTAAGCATCCAAGGTCAGTGGACTAATGTCATATAGCCATCAGGATGCGGCACCTGTCTACCTATTGAGCTGAAGCACTTAACAAAAAAGCCTGTTTGTTTTCAATTAGTAATAAGGAGACTGAAATAGGTTTAGATCCAGGAACAATAGTTGGGGTGTTAGTTACACCCAGTGCTGACACCTTTTCTGGTGATATTGGAATTTTATCCTAATCATCTGTTTTCAACACAGACTGAGTTGCATCAATATCAATCAGAAACGGAACATCTTTTTGTCTTGCTTTTAAGTTAACATAAAGACCTTCTTGATCTACTTGCATTAATGCTTTTTTCCTTCAATTTTTTCTCCCCAAATGTTGCCAGTATGTGCCTCCTGACATTTGCTACCACTGTGGGGGTGGGGGTGGTAAGGAAACATTGGAAGAATTATGGTTTTGACACTGCTGTTTTTGCTGCTGTTGTTGTTCTTAATTCAGACATTCCTCTTTCCAATGTCTCATCTGTCCACAATTGTGACAAGCCCCCCTGAGCTTGATTTTGTTGAAAATTCATTGCTCTTCTTCTACCTTGCCTATCTCTGCCTCTGCCCTTTCTTTTAAAACTCTGTATTTGTAATTGCATGAGCTATTCTTCTGCATATCTTTTCACTTTTGTCTACCTGATCCTATAACGCAAGGCATATTTCATTAACATTTCTACCTCCTCTTCCTGCCACATTACCTGGTGTTGCTTTATTAATGCCTGTACATTTGGTAACAGTCCATGCACAAAGGCAGAATTCAAAGCTACCCTCGCATTTACAATCAGATTCGCAATGATAGAATGTGCAGAAAATACTTGTCTCCTGGTGTTTTTTGCTTATCTTGTTTACATGGAGTCATTTCCTCCCAATTTGGTTTAATGAGACATATATCTAGAATTTCTATTGAGACTTTATTCTGTGCCATGGTTAATTCATGCATCTGTGCAGTAGTTAAGCAACCAGGGTCCTTTACTGTAGGCAGCCTGGCCTTTTCCTTTACATTTTTCTTATATAACAGGAAGAACTATGACTTTTAACAAATGCCTTAAATCTGCTAGGTTTGGTTCATATGTTTCAATAACAGTACTCACTTCCGCTTGGAACTTTTGTGGGTCTTGCCTTATTTTCAGAAAGTTTTTGACTAAAGTATGTAAATCAGTAAGCATCTAAGGTCGTTGGACTAATGCCATATAGCCATCAGGATATGGTTCCTATCTAAGGAGGGGGGTATAGGGAATCAGCCTTTTTTCTTCTTCTTTTGTAGCTTGTTTTGCCTTTGAATGAGTACGGTGTACTTTTTTTTTACCTTGCTGCTCTACCTAGTTCTGTTTTTCTGGGTTTTCCTCACTGTCTGAGTCAGAAGGTAACCCAGGGCAAAGGGTGTTAGAAAGTAAAGGTTTATGTGTGAGTGATGCTGTGTGTAAAGGTGCAGAAAGGTATAATATGTAAAGATACAGATTACCATGGAGATGTCTGTATTACAGACTGGGACCTGACCTGTTGAGATGAGGATGAGGGTTGAAAGGAAGATGATCGTCTTCCTTTGAAGATTCCTCCCCAAATTACCATCTCATCTTTTGAAATCACTGGGTATAAAGGATTATCCTTTTACTGTGCTTTCAGGTTCTGTAACTTGCTGCAACAATTTTCATTCAAATCTTTTAACCCTTTTACTGTGGATTCCTTTTCTCTCTTAAAGGTTTCTCTATACCAATCATTATATTCTGAGATTCAGTATTTTAGTTCTGTCAAAAGTGCCATTTTCAGGGAAACATACGTCTGGTTTGGTTTAGCTAGTTTATGCTATTCTTTTATATATTGACAGGAATTTGCCACATATTTATGATGCATTTAATAAGCTGAAAACCAGCAGATGGTTCAGTGGTTTTACTCCTGTCATGCTCATTTTAATTCACTCTCTTTGTTTTGTGTTTTTTTTTCTTTTTTGTTTTCTAAAGTTCTATTACCATGGAACATACACACATACACATTCACTCACTGCAGGGCACCTCCATACTATTTATTTCAGACTGAAACCCAGTTCAGTCTGGTTGACTTATTTTGGACTGAAACCCAGTTCAGTCTTGTTGCCGGGCCCCTTCCAGTCAATTTACATTGCATATACAGTCTTCAAACCTCACAATTGTGAATATTAACCTATTCACAGAATGCATTCAACAATACAATATGTGAATGCAATCCAAAACTGCATTAGCATCACTGAAACTCATAGGAACTCAAAGGCGAAGTGTAAATTAAAAACACTTACTGAAGTGGGTGCCCAGTGCTTGTTGAAGAGATCCTTGCTACAGACTTCAGTGATATCAGCCAAACAGATAGTTGTTATAAAACCTGGTTGGAAATCTGAGTCATGGCACCAACTGAAAAGAAAATGTGTTATTTTCTAATTCATGCAGCTGCAAAATTCAATATAAAGACTGTCAAAGATTCTGGATCCAAACATATTATTAAAACAGTATGGAATTTCTCAGTATAGAGAGATTCAACCATATACACAGTCATGAGTTCTTTTATACCTTTCTAACAGAAAAAAAACTAACTAGGTTCTACAAAGTTTAAGGCTGTCACAACCATGAAAAAAATCCATTTGTGCACATTCTCAAGGCTGGAAAGAGTAAACACTGTGAAATATGTGGAAAGGAGGACAGTTTGACAAATGTTATACGTTCTTATCAGGGCATGTGTTATATGTTTAATTTAAACAGGCTTATCTCAGAGTACATTTTGTGAAAAGAACTAAATACATAAATATTGTAATGTCTGTATAGGTAGAAGAAAACATTTACCATCTGCTTGTTAATGTCTTAATAGGGTCAAGCTGATCTTTTTAATAGAATTGCACAAAATACACTGCAACAGCTTAAGCAAGAATCCTCAGAAATGCAGACAATCCCCTACACTAGGTGAGAGGACTGATCCCAACGATACTTAGCCATAAACTAAGTCATGTGCTAAAACTAAGTCATGTGGTAAGACATATATAGTGAGAGATGAACTGTTACAAGATATTAAATGCAAATTGTCAAATAATGTAAACAGCTCATATGAAAGATAGGTGAAATAAATTGATATGGCCAAGTGCTGCAAAATAAGACAAACTTATGTTTGGTGCAGGAGTTCTACAAAGAGCTCATATATGATCTGGTACCTGAAATAAATTGATAAGGTCAGCACCACTGTGATTCTACTGACCAGTGTTTGACTAGCAGCACAGGCCACTAAAGGGTGAAGGCTAGGAAGAGAGGAATGAGTGCTCACAGATGTATTTAGGAGTATGGATTAAAACTGATTCTGGTGCGGCAGCTAAGGATATGTGGGAAGAGACTAAATAAAAGATAATATAAAAACTGAGAAAATTTAAGCTTTGTCATATGGATATGGATAGTAAGATACAAGCAGTTAAAATGTTTTTAGATCCTTTAGTCTTATATACAGTTCAGGCACAATTGTATCAACCAGAGGAGAAGTTGTGAATAGCAATTAATAAAGAGCTGAAGGACTTTATCTAGGAGGGAACGATGGCAAGAGTCAGGTAGGATAAGCTGACTCTGCCAGTAGAACAGGGTGGATTGGGATTACCCAGTTTGAAGGGGTATTTCAAAACTACACAGTTAAGGCTCCTATACATAGCACAAGTAGAAAACTATAATATAAAGTGGAAAGGGATGATGTTGAAACAAATGGGAAGCTCAAGAAACAAGGAGAGATTGGGATTTTTGATGCAGGCCTTTAAGGAGAATAACAGTAATCATGCACAATATTATATCCATAAAGTAGCAGAAAGTATAAAGTATCCAAAGAACTAAGCCAACGTGGGAATGGAAAAAGGAGATTCTGCCAATAGGGGTGACTGCAATTAGGGATACAAACAATAGGTAAGAGGGGGCTGGAATTTATTGGAGGAGACTAATCCTGGGAGAAGAGAGGGAGCTCTGGTCTGCTGTTTGGATGTCATCTAGTGGGAGCAATAGGTACTCATATCTCTCAACCTCTCAATGCAAGAAATCTGGACAAAGACTGACAAAATGAGGGGACAAAGGCCCAAAAATAGGGTTATATTTTAAATATTACTCTTATAAGCTTATAAAGTTGCCAGAGTAACTGGATTTGTTTTAACATACATTTTCTGAAGGATTTGAAGTCTGAAACTCAAATGTATGTCATTATTTAGTGACTTTAATCCTCAGATCATCCCAGTAATTTGTCAAAAAAACACAGATTTTATGAGGAACAGACCAAAAATATGAGCCAAAAATCTGGACATTCTGCGAAAATCTCTACAGTTGAGAAGTATGTAGGTACTACACACAGTGAGTTCTGACCTGGTGAACACATGCTACATAATGGAGCAGATGCAGGTTTGCAAGCCTGGAGATGATGTGTACTTGGAGGCATATATGCATACCAAGCCTAGGCAGCTATCATGGTGCTCTAGGGAATTTTCAACGGGGAAAGGAGCTTTGGTTGCGTCCATCTGACTTATTGACTGACCTGTTCCCTACCTCCCAAATCTTGCCTTTCACAGGAGACTATACTGGAAAACAATAATCTTTAAGAACTGCTTCTGCTCTGTAAATATTGCTGTTATGTAACTATTTTGGATTTTTTTATTTAGGATTTGCATACTTGCATAATTTCTTGTCTTTGGCTCTTATTTTTATTACATTGTGTGTTTCTTTTTCTTACTTTAAGCATCTTAAAAGTTCTAGGTTGAGGCAGTTAGCAAATATTTGTTTTCCATTTGTTGATTGCAAAGGGATTTAATACTAGCTGATTTGTGGAAGGAACTAAGAAGTAGAATCTTTTATTTAAGGTAAGCAAAACATGGTCCCGAGGCTGTAAAGAAAAATTTGTAAAACCAAAAACTGGCTGATGAAATAGGTTTGCCTCTGTGTTTCTTAAATATTTATATCTCTTGCAGGGGTGAGAACAGATTGCTGACCCATGTTGCAAATTCTGAAAGATACTAGCCTCCAATATACAGTCCAATATCTACTCTTTCTCCACTAGCATATACTACACATCCACAAAGCTCACCCAAGAGTTACCAGGAAAGCAGATCTAAGCCCATAAGGTTCACTGAGTATGTTTTCACATATGAAATACTTTCTTATAGGTGACTCTTAGTTAGGCACAGGGACTCTATACTTACTAGATCAAATAAGAACAGGGTAACTGTAAGTTGCTTGACTGATGCGTAGATCTGTGATGTCACAAGGGCCCTAAGGTCCACTATATCAGACAAATTTACATGCAACTTATTGGTGGCCCATGTGAGAGTGAATGACCTTAGGCACTCCACCCAGATGGACTTGCAGAAAGACATTATAGCAGTGAGTATGCATGTGTTAGAGGTAGGAAAGAGATTGATCTTACGTTGCTTCTACAAGAATTCTATCTAGATACCAAGGCAAGATAATTGGTTTTAGCAGCCTTTTTACCAGACTTGTGATAGTGATGGTATGATATATATATAGACACACACACACACACACACACACACACACACACACACACACACACACACACACACACACACACACACACACACACACACACAATAGTCGAAGGCAAGCATGTGTTTGTTGTCCAGATCATTTATAATGAATTAGTGTGTGCAAAGGGACATCACCTGATCAGATTTTCATAGTTATTAACCAGACAATAAAAAATAAGGTTTAAAATCTTTATACAGAGTTACATAAACAAGAATAGCTTTTATTATTCGTGACATAATTGCAACATCTGTCTATTTATCTATCTATCTATCTATCTATCTATCTATCTATCTATCTATCTATCTATCTATCTATCCGTCTATCCGTCTATCCATCTATCCATCTATCCGTCTATCCGTCTATCTGTCTATCTGTCTATCCATCTATCCATCTATCTATCTATCTATCTATCTATCTATCTATCTATCTATCTATCTATCTATCTATCATAGGTTCATAGGTTCATAGGTTCATAGTTTGGTACTAGGCTATCGGCCCTAGGGCCTATACAAGCCTAGCCATAACAATTCCCTGGCTATCTGGTTATCTATCTATCTACATATCTACCTATCTATCTGTCTGTAAGATGTTACACCAGATGCTTCTCTGGATTAATTTAATAGCTTCAGTATGATGCTAACTTTTAAAGAGGACAAAATATCTCTCTGGACTGCCAGGATTTGCTTAAAGGTCTTATATGACGAAGTATTGATCGGGGCACAGACCAAATGACAGGAAGCATATTTTTCACTTCCACAAGGAGGGTAGGGGCATGAAGTTTTACAACAGTTATGTCTGATGGAGAGCAAAATTTGTACTAGCCAGCTCTCCTTGGTAGACTTGAGGTTCACATGCAGACGTGCTGAAGTTCATGTGAATGACAGTGCACACCAACTTCCTTCATAGCACTGCAATTTCATTTTTATTTACATGAGTTTGGGTTGACATGTTGCCAATCACCTCAAGAGAATAGGGAGAAAAAACTGCACAGAATTAATAATGCTAATCATATGGTCTGCCACGCTTCACATTCATTGAAAGACAGTAGTCACCCAACAATATATTGGGCTGGATTCATGAATGGCTAATTTCCATGCTGCTATCATGTGTGTGTTTTGCTGTGGTTTGCACATGATAACTCACTGTTTTGTATTCATTAAAGGGCTCTACACATCATCTAAATAGCACAGTATGCTAATTAAAGCATAAGTAGCTGAATTACATCAAATGAACTAATCCAATATGGGGATGCCATTCAGGAAGCTATAAAGTAACTGTGCCCTTTGCTATGAGCACCAAAACCTATTGGAATACAGCCACCATCACACTTAGGAAAAAAAGCAATGATAAGGCTGCTGCTGCTATCTTGCATGTGTATGTGCAACAGGCTCAAATCTATGCTGCTGATTGCTTTTTATATTCCTTGTCCAAGGAGAAGAAAGGTGTTCAGACCCCATTTAACATATGAGTTACTGCATGATATTGAAATAGTAGAGCAACAATACAGGAATGAGAGGGAAAAACTACAGGAAATCTGCAACCTCTGTTGTCCCCACCTCAGACACAGGGGAAATCGGAGAGAACCTATATCAATGGAAACTAAGGTATGTATAGCATTAAGGATATAAGTTACTGGTACATTCCAGAGATCCATAGGGGATATACTAGGAGTGTTACAGGCCTCAGCTTCAAGAATATTTCACCAGTACCATGTTTTTGAACCAGGCTGTGTTGAGGTGAATTATCTCTGCGATAATCTCTGTTAATCAGAGTAGCAGGGCTGCCTGCACCTTGTCTGGCACAAGTTTATTGGTAAGCCGGGGCTAGCAGGATTTGCTAGATTTCTGTATTACTAGACTCTTCTATTTTTTGTGGTATTTAAACCCCATGTTTGAGTTGGTTTGGGCTTGTTTAAACCAAAACATAAATAAATGTACAAAATGGAGTGACCAGTGTTGACCAAAACCACTAATACAAAACACACACTGTCTGTAGTCAGGAAATCTCAAAAAGGTTTTCTTTTGTAGTCGAACACAAATAGCAGCAACCAAAGAATTCAGCAATAAAATCTACTTTAATAGTAAACCTGGAAAACCACCGGATTGAGCGCTTTCATCCCCTGACCGGGGATTTCATCAGAATTAATACTTGTTTCATTTGAACCTATTTAAACACACATAAAATGACATCACAAATTAATTAATTAGTAATAAATAACAAGTAAAAACACTTCTACCAATAAACTCATCTGTAAAATCATATATAAAAATGTTAAAACTGAAACATCATCATCTCTGGGACATTTTACAAAATTCCTGAGGCTCCAAGACCAAGTGCTTTTTCATTTATTTTCACTTATTTTATTGCATTTGCACTTGCCTATCATTTTTATCTGTGCCTTATAGCTAATTTACCACATTTGCACTGTTTAAAGCATTTTACTGATTAACTGCATTTCATTACTGTTTAACTGCATTTAATTGCTATTTACGGCAATTCATTACTGTTTAACTGCATTTACTGCATCTCATTACTGTATAACTGTATTTTTTCATTCTGTAAGTGGTTAAATTGTGCTTTTCTTTGAGTTTTATTGTGTTCTTAACACTTAAATTGAGTAGCATAGTTTGGATACAGGATTGCTGCATCCAGAGCTGTTTGTCTTTGCCTTCTGTGTTTCTGGCAGCCATTTTGTGTTTGCCTTCTGTATTTCTGGCAGCCATATTGTGTTGGTAGGGGCTTATCTTCTTTGCTAGTGAGAGTAGCAGGGCTGCCTGGACCTTGTCTAGCACAAGCTGATTGGCAAAGAAAACAGGGGCTAGCAGGATTGGCTATATTTCTTTGTTACTAGAATCTTCTATTTTTTGTGGTATTTAAACCCTGCGTTTGAACTGGTATGGGCTTATTTGCATGTTGTGCACTACAGCTGCACTGTTTTTAACCCATTGCAAGGTATTCCAGCTACAAATTTTCCCTTAATAGCATTTGTGTGATCACCTAGTAGTACTTATCTTAGACCTTCCACCCTTTACCCCTTAACTCTCTCTGGCCTCTCTCTCCATCAGATTCTGATAAATATGGATGGACAATTTCCTACGGTTTGGTTTCTCCTGCCAGTCTGGTTGATATAGGCATCCTTAGACAGTGTAGCAACTGCCTCATGTGCACGAACAGCCCTCTACTACTACCACCTAGGAACACAATTTGTGAGAGATACAATTACATTAAGAACCTAGAGTCTATGCTCTCTCCCTCACAAGCCAGTATATCTGACACTGAGAAGGTTGTCAACACAAACACCACACCTCAAACACCACCCACCCCTACACAGCACACACCCACATATGCAGAGGTCCTCAACAAAAACATACCCAAATAAAAGAGACCTCCACAGCCCACCACACACACCTGTGTCTCACAGCCAGTAAGGCCTAACCATAAACCCAACATATTACTCATAGGAGACTCAGTTGTGAGACACACGGATGTGCCTCTCACCAGGCTGGATAAGGAGAAAGTCACAGCTAGTTGTTTGTAAGGTGCCAGAATCCAACATATCACATGTACTCAAGTCTCTCAACAACAGATACTGGTATGACTCTGTCATGACTCTGTCATGGTCCATGTTGGCATGAATGACTTGAGAAATACCTCCCTGGACTATATGAAGAGAGACATGATCAAGCGCGCTGAATATGTGGCCCAGACAGGTATGACCCTAGCCTTAAGCAGCATTCTACTGTCACCCAAAATGATGCCTCAATACAAACAGAAAATGGTTGGTGTCATTCCAAGGGTATCCAGTACCTGATAGCCTGGGAAGACATGATCGACAGACCACAATGGTTTGCCAGAGATGGCCTGCATCTCTCTCTTGGGCTTCAGGTTTCTGGCAAAGGTTCTTGCCTTATCCACAGTGCCTTTTTAGGCAATGCAATGAGGTCAGAACTACCAACATGAAAATTTAATCAAAAGGCAAATTGAAGGTCACGATGCTAAATGCTAGGAGTCTAAACATGAAACTGTATTCATTGCAAGCATTCTTAACCCTGGAAGATGCTGACAATTGTGCAGTCACAGAAACCTGGTTCAAAGCTGTGGAGAGCACTCCAGCCATACCAGGTTACTCATCCTATCATACATTCAGACCCCAAGCCATTGGCAGCAAAGCAAAAGGAGGTGGAGTTTCAATATATATTAAAGACATACACACCTCCAGGCTGGTCAAACAGCATGATGCACTGGAAACACTCCAGGTGCAGTTAACCATTGAAAAGACCCCTATTCAAATCATAGCTAGCTACAGACCCCCAACTTTGACTCAAGATGCCGATTCCACCTATATGGACCTCTTCAAATCTATCAAGAATCAACCCTTTACCCTGATCCTGTGTGACTTTAGCTATCTAAGCACAGATTGGAAGAACTACTCATGCCAAAAGACAAATGCCCAGAGATTCCTTGATTTCATCAATGCAGATGTCTTGGACCAGCTGGTCAACACCCCTACAAGAGGTGTGATAATATTTTGGACTTGGTATTAACCAACATGAGTAACCACTGCAGCATCCCTGCAGTGTCATCCTCCCTGATAAGATCCAACCACAAAGTGGTCATGTTCGAAGTCACCATCTCCCCCAACCCCCCCCAGTTTGGGTCAAACAAAAAAACTTCTCCAAAGCTGATTACAACCTCCTGAGGGAAGGTATAAACAGCTTCATAGCCCCCAACCCCTCTGTAGAAACTGGCGCAAATGTCCAAACCTATGCTAAAGTACTATACGAGTATTTATATGGCTGCATGGAATCAGGAATACCTGACAGGAGAAAATCCTCCTCCTCAAGGAAGAGTAAACCTGCCTGGTGGACATCTGCAATAAATAAACTCTATAATAAAAGGAAAAAATTGCTGTCCAGGACCAAGAAGGAGCGGGTGCCTAATTAGAAGTAATTTCTCCTTACAAGCAAATAACAGCATCAGTGAAATCCTCCAAAGCAAACTGGCCACATCTACTAAAGACAATCATAAGGTCTTCTTTACATATTACCACAATCTCAAAGGAAGCACTCAGATATGCTCAGAAGGGCACCACATACACAAATGCCATAGATATGCTGTAGCCAACCTGCTGGAATAGCTTCAGCAAAACCTTTACCCCTCTGTCCCCCATCAGTAAATCAGGACATCCCAAGCATCTGCCCCCCCGCCCTTATTCCTAGGGAGTAAGTCATCACCGCCCTCTCAAGGCAAAAAATACAGCCTCCATGGGATCCGATAGCATCCCAGGCTGCATCCTACATGAACTCAGGCAGGAACTTGCAGCACCATTAGGCACCCTATTCAACCAAAGCCTGAGTACAGGCTTCATCCCAGCCAAGTGGAGGACAGCCACTTCCATCCCTTTGCACAAAGGTGGAGCATCCACCGATCCAGGAAATTATAGACCCATCAGCCTTGTTAGCCTGATCTGCAAGGCTATGGAAAGCATTATCATGGACCTCATTAACATGGACATTGGCAACCTCCAAATACTCTATCCCAAGATTTGTCAAGGGGAGGTCATGCCAGTTAAATCTGGTCAGCTTCTTTGAGACAGTCACCAAAGCCATGGACAAGGGGAAGATGGTGCACACTGCCTACCTTGACCTGGCCAAAGCCTTCAATACTATTCCCTACTCGGGTATAATAGATAAACTCTCTCAACTAGGCAGCAATCCATATGTTACCAGATGGGTAGCAAACTGGCTCACTGATAGAACCCACCTAGTCAAAATAGTGTAAGCCACCTCAAGCAGCAGGCCCGTTAAGAGAGGTGTACCCCAGGGATCCATCTTGGGGACTCTGTTGTTTGGGGGATATACTTATCAGAGGTGCAGGCCATGACCAGTGGGCTATGGCTGAACAAGTCTGCAGATGACTGCAAGCTGGATGCTGTCATCATTTCCCCTAGTGATGTGGACATCCTCCAAGAGGGTCTCATCCAAACAAATGACTGGTGCCAGAAACATGGCCTCAAACTGAATACCAAAAATTGCATCATCATCCCCTTTTGGGAAAGTGACATCCCCACAAATTATCATATTAATAACAAGGTCCTAAGCATGCAATCAGTCATGAGGGAGTTAGGCACCCAGGTTGACAGCAATCTGACTCTACCACCATATTGCATCCATTGTATGGAAAGCTTTCTAAATAGCCCATCTCATTAGTAAGGGTATCTCATCCAGAGACAAGGAGGTCAAAATATCCTTGTATTCTTCCCTTATAAGACCCATTACTGAGTACAATGCCTGTTTTGGCATGTACCTCACAAAGCACATGTAGCAGCTGGAGAGACTACAGAGGTTCCTCATCAGATGAATCCAGGGCTTCAAGCATCTACCCTACACAGATAGGCTAAAAGCCATGTGCCTTTACTCAGTCTCATACAGACTCCTCAGTGGTGACCTCTGTCTGGTACCTAAAGCAATCTCAGACCCTGCTTTGATTGGACTGATATCCACAGGTCAAGCTGCACTCATGTAACCTGCACTCGCGACCTCAACCTGGTCTGTGACATCAATAGAACTTGTTGGTGGGACAGATTTGTGTCCCAGAGACTCCCCCTTCTGTTGAAGAGACTACCTCTCCATGTCAAGCAGAGTACCTCATTATCCCTTTATAAGTGCAGCCAGTATAACTGGGTGGAGAACAGAAAATACACCCAAGAGATTTCACCTGTGTCCCTGCTGGAGAGGGACATTGGGTGCTGACTTGTTGGAACGTGGGATAAATTCTTGACTAGGCTTGTAAGGGCCTCAAGGCCAATAGACTAATAATTTCCTATGATCCTATGAGTTTCTAAATGCAAGACAGTACATCTATTTTCCATGCACACCAGAGGACAGAGCAAGAACAATGTAGGAATTCTATGCTGCAGCGCACTTCCCTGAAATTTTGGGGGCCATAGACTGCACTCATATGCGAATAAAAGGATCACATGGCGAACAGGGAAAGGCATTCATCAGCAGGAGGGGATTCCACTTAATCAACTACTGGGTTGTCTGTAATGCTGAAGAGATTATTCTCAATGTCTATGCAGGCAACCCAGGCAGTTATTATGACTCATACATATGGCACATCTCGCAGCTTTACACAAGGTTTGCTAGGGGTAATGGTCCACAATGCCATCTACTGGGTGATGCAGGTTATGCATTGGAAACATGGGTCATGACACCCATCAGAAATGCACACATACTCACAGAAGAAGGATACATTGATGCCCATGCTCAAACTAGAAACATCACAGAGCATGTGTTTGGCATGCTGACATCACTGTTCTGCTGTCTAGACACATCAGGGGTGTCCTACAGTATGATGCAGGCACCTGTGCAGAACTTATAGTATGTGCCATGTTGCACAATGCCATCTTGAGGAAACAGCTGCAACAGGGACAGCAAGAGCCAGGACCACACATTTCTGGACCACAGGCAGGGCCAGCACTTCCTGCACATACAGAGGAGGAATCTGAGAGGAAACCTACAGCAGTAGAGGTAGCTGGCAGATGTAGGCCTGCACAATATGCCCTTGCCCTGGCTAAAAGACAAATGATAGCACACAGACTTACCAGTGAAGGAACATGTATAACAGCCTAAGTATACACAAAGATTAAAAGTGCAAAGTCTGTGTATGAATAGTATAAGATAGAGACAAGCCCAAAACACATGACTCCTAACTGCAGTATTTCCAAATTAAGTGTGGAACCTGTAGGAGATGAACAAATGTGTATAAAGATAAACTACCTGCATACCTATCCACTCTGTGCATCACACATATAGAAACCTATGATAAACAAAAATGGACAAAGCCCACAGTGCAGTCATTATCATCATAATTCTCACAGTGCATGGTGGGGGTATAGTTAGAATTGCCATATGTACGGTATAGCAACAGTGAAATTTTAAAATTGTATACATTGCAATTTTTTTCCATTGCATATTGAAATGCATTCAAAATATGAACATGTAAGCAGTGTATGTAAAAGACAATCATAACTTATGAAATAGTGCAGTGATTTGTAGAACAATCTCTTCCAAGTAGTTAGAAACAATGCTCTGTCTATATCCAATCAGACTCCCCTCCTTCCATAACTACACCATTACCTTTCTGTAGTGTAGTCACCTGAGCACTGTGAAGATGCAAATGAGGTGTGGAATCATTAGTATTCCTGAATACCAAAATATCACTTGGTGTAGGGTATGTAAACATATTGTAGGTAGCTACAGGACTGTGTGCACCTACCTTAGGGCTGCAGAGAGGAGCAATAACAATTGTTATCTGCTAATGGCTTGCAACTCTTTCTGATTGCTCTGACTACAACAACAAGCAATACTGAAGTGACTGTTTTCTCTGATGTGTTTGTATCATGCAGAGTAGACTTACAGTAAAGGTGTACGTACCTTGATAGCTATGATAACAATCTTAGCAACATTGGCATCCTTCTACTAAGAGCACACTGCCCATCATTTGCTTAAAATGTGTCTGAAGTGCTGATCAGCTGTATTACACATTGAAACAAAGATACAAATAAATGGCCATTGCATTGCATTTCTGTAGTTAAGATGAGAGAAAGGGAAGATGCTCAGAAAATAAAGAGAAGAAGTAGCTGGCAATGTTGGCAACCTGACATTAAAATGGTGTGGATTGTAATTACTATAAAGTATTGGTCAGTAGGACATTGATCTAGACATGTTCAAACAAATGAGAAAGTAACATTTTCTAGTTCTGTGCTGGTGGCAAAGAGGGATAAGAGACAGAACTGAGTGTGTGTTGTTATTGCACTGAGTTGAGGGTTCAGTTCCAGATAGTGTGGTGTCTGACAGATTTAATGCATATTTTCTAAGCATATGATCAGGTTGCACCACACACAGATCTAGAAAACTTTACAATCCTGCCTTTTCATATGTATTACCTTATATGCATTACTACTGACACTGTGTCTATTACTTTTTTTATCTTTTTTTTGTGTTCCTCATTTGTGCGCATTTTGGCAGAGCGCACTGTTGACTGGCAGCATTTCAAGGCAGTGAATGAGAGTCCACTGCCCAAGGTACAAATTGAGGAGTGTAACTGGTCTTGCCATCAGGACTGCATTTTGCATTCAAATAGGTACGCTTTGCTACAGCACTCTGAGCATCAGCAAGATGAAATTGCTGTGTGGAATAAACATTTTTTACATATCCTCCTTTGCCCTTGTAATGTCAGCACTGCCTAACAGAGCACATACAGGGCTCACAGTTGAAGGAAACTGAGAAATTTCATTACTGTACTCTCCATTAGTGCAGTCTTGTCACCACTGCGTCGTACTACTAATGAGTGCATGATGGTGCATATGCTGTATACCTGTTTCTGTGGCAGATGCTTTAAATGCAGTAACTTTGGCCCCTTAACACAGTTTTTCTAAGGTTCAAATCCGTACAGTGTTAAGGGGTTGTGGAAAATATTACTCCAGATGTAGAAATCACTGCCATCATAACTTTATATGCTCTTTATTACAGTTTCTTGCCCTGTGCACTTGCTCGCTGCTGAGCATTGCACAATCAAACTTACCTGTTTAAGGAAAAAAAGTGAAAAATGTTATTTGGGCAGCCTTTTGTAAATCAAACAGACTTAGTGGTGATGCATGTCAACACTCTGGACAGTACTTAGTGTAGAAAACTGACCTGTTTGTCTAGCTTTCTCTGTGGAACAAAGTATATCTGCATTGCCTTTAGAAATAGGTGATCCAGGATTCAAATCCAGGGGGAATATTTTATATGTCTTAAAAATGTTCTGTTGTCATACATTTTTGCTTACAAAACCTGACATGAAGCACATAGAGGTAGACTGACCACTGTGGATCAGTCCACCATCCCTCAACAGGTTTCAGCACTGACACCCAGCACTTCACGGTCCCAAGCTGTCAGTGCTGCCTCCACAACCCCTGCCCTATCTGCCCCACCTACATCAGGTAGCTCTGCCGCAGCAGTTGGTGCACTGGTACCCTCCAGGAGTAGTATTGGTGGAGGTGGTGATTTTGTCACCAGCCAAAAGCTGACTGGTCTGGTGGAGGGTATCATGGAAAGGGGCCTCAGTGTCTGAATTGGCCATGCTGAAAAGGTGCTTCATCACATTGTCAAGATGATGCTATGTCAAGCACTGACACATAAAACTGAGACAGGAGGCAATGATGACAGTTCTGAGGATGAGTACTAGATTCTCACTGTTCTCAGGCTTGATATGGGTGGACCTCTGATGTCCCCTACCTATCCCTAATCATGGTGTCCCTCAACCTTTAGTGTGTATCACCATCCTTGTCTGTTTTATTTGTCCTGTATGTCTGCACCTGCTTCCTCACCTAACCTTCCTACCTGACCTTTGCATTCCTAAGTACCTTCCCCAGTATTCCTCTCTCTTATAAAGAGAAAATGCAAAAAAATGGGCACCTGCCCCACAAAAAATAATGACCCATACATAGTTCTCCACTTCACCTACATGTCTTCTTACACACTTGATTTGGTACAACTGGATGTACAACATTATTCTGTTGTTGTCTCCTACCCTTAGTTGGTGTGGTGACAGTCCACAATTAGCAAATTCTGGCTGAACCTCTACATTTATGTTGTGAAGAAGTGGATAGCTGTGGTTCTCTCCCACTACCTTTCTGTAAATTCCTCAGTTCTTTCCACTATGTTCTCCCCTCTGCTCTTTCCCATTTCACCACTTTCCGATCAACCCCTTTTTATGCATTTAATTTGTTCAAAAAATAGAATCACAAACAGAGCACACAAAGTCAAAAATGGCCATAAGAAAGCCTTCACTTATATTGCCTCAGTATTTCCGCTAACTTTGGCATTGCATACCAATGCCAAATGACAGGGAATGGCTGTTCACGTCCTAAGGTAAAAACTAATCAGTTGTTGCCATCACCCACAGTAGTCTGGTTATCCTGACACAAAGGTGCTTAAACATGCTGTACTGTCAGAATACAGATTAAAGCCAGAATAAATTCAATATTTTGCAACAGTTACTCTTAACAGCTCTTTGACTTCTGGATGTAACAAAGTGAAACTTCCTATGTGGAGTGTCGACAAAAATCACTTGTCTGAAGATTGCTTTTTTGCCGTACCATGAAGGGTTTGAGTTCACATGTATGTCACATTATTTCTTACTGTGAAGTTATATTTTTATGATATGTTTAATTACTTAGATTTTTACTTTTATCCATTAGCAAACGTTGATGATCAGACTTTGAATACTGTTTCAAAAAAGCATTTGCAAACACATCCATGTCCATAAGGACAAATTATTAAATCACTCTTACTGTACCCATGTCAGAATCAATTTTTGCCTGTCCTACAGCTTCTTCTCCGCCACAGCCATCACTTACTGATACAGAGCCTGACTGTTTAATACTGAGGACACAGCAGAAATATGTACACTAATGACCCATAACACCACCATTTCATATGTGTCTATATATCTGTGTCTATCTTCACCCCTTGTCTCTCACTCCTTTGTACTGTTGACTATTCATTAGGCTGATGGATGTAAATGTAATGTTATTACATTTTCTGTCTGCCATTGCTTTGCTGAAGAATAAAATCTACATCTTCCATTGGCTACATGTGGTATCACTGTCTCTTCCAAGGTGTGACTTTGGCATGTATGAAGTAGGATTTCCCTGGTGGGGTCTAGAGATAATGTTCAAGGTTGTAGACTTAATTTTTCTTCTTGACAACAGTTAAGCTCATACTGCCTGTTTTCATAAGTGTCTTTCCTGTGAATGATTTGTTTGTACATCTTTCTAAGCCCCTTCTTTTTTATCAGTTGTAGTGCTCAGCAGTTGTGTGATGTCTTTCAACAATCATCTGTAGTGTGTCATGCTAAATGACACTTCAGGGATTATTGCATAATGTGGTGAATGTTTGCCTTGCACCTTATTGTACACCCGGTTAACTTGTGATTTCCCTTGAAGCATGTCTCGTGTATTAGGCATAAAAAAAAGATATTTCAGTAGTTGTTACTTATACAGTTTTGCCAGACAACCTATTTAAAGTAGTTATTCCTAAGTATTCTTAAGGTCATAATAAAAAGTTAAAGTTAATATAGTCAGATTCTGACACTCTTTGTAAAATCATCTTCATCCTGGAGTTGAACGCTACTTCAACTCTACTTTTTCATTTAGCTCAGAGAGTTTACACATTGTGCCACAGAGAAAGCTAGAGTAACAGGTAGATTTTCTCCACTAAGTACTATTCAGACAGCTGATGGCCATGCATCACCACTAAGCCTGTTTGCACTGCAGAAGGCCCACCAAATGTAGTGTTTCACTATTTACTTCAGTAGAGAACTCCTATTGCTCACAACTTACTGTCACACAAATGGAGAAGGCAAGCATATTTCCTTTTTAAATTGAGCTTTGGCACTAAAATGGAAATGTATAATACAACATGCAGAGCATCACTGAATGGCACTAAACACTTGTACTTCACAGTCCTATTTCAACACATTGGAGTATCATCATGCATGTGCTAACACTTTGCACACCTCTGTGCAAATATGTTTTTTAGCACTGCACTTTTAGGAGGGATTTGGAACATAAATAAGTATTGCTACTGGATAATATTACTTCATTACATGGAAAATATGTGATATACTCATGTGAAATACAATGAACTGTGTGGATAACCGACCACTTCATTCTGGACAATTGGCACTGCACTGCAGCACTGACACAAATGATATACGATCACATACATCGTTGATGTACAGAAATCATCATTTTTGTAACCCTCCAGCATTGGAACATTAAGTATTGCTTGGTATTGTCAGGCCACATTTTCCATGCATGCGCACATACCATCAGTATTATCAGTAACATTCATTAATGTTTACATACCATCATCATAACCTAATGATCCATGAATGACTCATTGCCTAGCCTGTGTTTCAGAAGGGTGTGTGTGTTTCATATACACAAGACAGGTAGGTACATGTAATTCCCAGTTCTGCAGTATAACATAAGTCAGCAGTATTTATGCATTAGCGATCATAACATTGAACTTACTCTGTCATATCAAGAAATATGGATTTGTACAATATTTTCAACATCACAATATTTTCCCTGACACAGAATGAGATGTTAATCCTAACTACACTGCACTGTTAGACTGTGAAGTCAGATTTCTGCAGTAGTACTTGCATTACGTACTGTGTCCTTGAGGTTGCAGAGCTAGATAAGTAGGGGGTTCTAATCTCACAGCACTCAATGTGTGTGTGTGTGTGTGTGTGTGTGTGTGTGTGTGTGTGTGTGTGTGTGTGTGTGTGTGTGTGTGTGTGTGTGTGTGTGTGTGTGTGTGTGCATGGCACTGCGGAGGTATGACCTTAACTACTGCTTCCCACAAAAATTCCAGAGTGAGTCCACATCAGTTTCAGACCCTTCTTGCAGCATCATCTTCTCTGCAGAACCACACTGATGTTATGTCAACAAATATGGATTTGTACAAAACCTTCAACATCACAATATCTTCTCTGACACAGAATGAGATGCTAATCCTATCTATAGTGCACTGTCAGACTGTAAAGTCAGATTTCTGCAGTAGCGCTTGCATAAAGTACAGTGTTCTCTAAGTTGTATAGCTACATAGGTGGGGGGGGGTTCTAATCTCACAACAGTCAATGTGTGTGTATGTGTGTCTGTGTGTGTGTATACATGACATTGTGCAGATATGACCTTAACTACTGCTTCCCACAATTCAATAGTAGTCTGAAGTTAATTTTAAACTGCAGGGTGAGTCCACATCAGTTTCAAACCCTTCTGGCAACATCATCTTCACTGCAGAACCACAGTGATCTCATTCTGTATAAACTGCACTCTCACACTATGAAAGTCAGACTTCTGCAGTAGCTCTTGCATTAAGTACTTTGTCTTCTAGATTGCATAGCTAGATATGTAGGGTTTCTAATCTCTCAGCAGATAATGTGTGTGTGTGTGTGTGTGTGTGTGTGTGTGTGTGTGTGTGTGTGTGTGTGTGTGTGTATAGAGCTGTGTAAATATGATATTAACTACTGTTGGCATTAATAAAATAGTAGCCTGGAGTAAATTTTACATTACAGGGTGAGTCTACATCAGTGTCAAATTCTTCTCCCAATATCATCTTCTCAGCAACACAGTGCTGATGTCATCCTCTAAAAATTACACTCTCACACTATCAAAATCAGACTTCTCTGGTGGCATTTGTGTTAAGCACCGTGTTCTCTACATTATATAACTAGTGAGGTAGGGGGTTATAATCTCACAGCAATCAAATTGTATGTGTGATGTTGGGTCCATTGCATCACTGGAGGATTAATTCAGCAGATATGCTCATTTGACTCCCACTTGTGAGAAACATTTACATGGTAAGATAAATCCCACTTACTCTTTTCACTTTGTCTGCAAACACACACTGTCTGCAACAGACTGATGAGGTCATCATTTCAATAATGCACTCTCACACCACTAATGTCAGACCTCTCTTATGGCATGTGCATATAAAACACTTATGTGTAGATTGCGTTAGTCAGTAGGGGGTTCAAATACAGCAGTGAGATTTTCCTGATTGTGTGTGCATGAAAGTAAATGGATGCCAGAGTGTGTAACACCTCTTAGCATTGACAACATTTAGAATTCTACATAGATGTAGAAGTCATTTTTGCACATCTCCTTTGTATGACACAACAAAGATGCAGTATGGCTTATATGCACTCAGATTCCTTCTGTAGCATGTGCATAAAATACACGTGTGTAGGCTGTTGCAGTCCATAGGTAGGGAGTTCAAATACAGGAATGAGTGTTACCTGTGGTTGTGTGTTTCTTCCTCTTACTGTGCAGAACAGGTTGCAAATGCCTATATGAGGTATATCTATATAGTGTGCCTGTGCTGTGCAACCACTTTTTAACAGAAACATGAAGGTAATTCACAAGGATGATGTCATCCATTGCTCATGCTGTGGATTGTATTTCATTACTGAAACTAAGTGGAAATTCCTTAAGATTCCAAGAGCAGGATAAGTTATTTCTTGCACTTATTTCACTGAACTGCACTTTTGAAATGCTTATAATTGTGCTATACAGTTGATATACTACATTTTGCACTTTTATAAAGCTTTTTCTATTGTTGCACTGCATTAATTTACTGTTTTATACTGCTTTAACTGTATTTTTCATTGCTAGATACTGTTTCATTACTCTAATTGCATGTTTACTGAATTACTTAACTGTAAACTGTTTTTCATACTGAGAGTTGTATTTTCTGTTTGTGAGTGCTCTATCCGAGCTTTTCTGTGCATTTTTGATTTTTTTGAGGTTTCTGTGTTCTACAGCTAGGAACTGTAATAGTGTGCATTACTATAATTGCCTGTTTACAGTTAAAAGCATTCTCTTGAGTCTGCTTGCTCCTTGATCTGTTTAAAACTTTCATTTAGTGGCTACAGCTAGGAACTGTAATTTTTCTCACCCACCCTCTCTAGTGTTGTGGTGTTCTTATACTTGGTGGCTTTGCAGTTGCCTGCCCATACTGTATATTTGATCTGTGACACTCCTCCCAGTCTAGTGTCATTAGTTCATTCAATCTAATAGAGAACATTTGTGAAGGCCAACCCACTCAGATTCTTACCGTTGAATTAACTTCTGTTCCAGCTTTCTCCATTTCCACTTTTACTGAAAAAAAATTCTAAGCTTGCTTCCTCCCTTTCCTGTGGCAGGTCTTGTCCAGATACGGATTTGCTGTGTGCAGGACTGTTTGTGAGCTCCTGAGCCCCCCCCCCACTTAACTAGGGTTAAACTATTCCTGGCGCCATAAAGTCTGCTCTTCAAATTTACCCTTGCAGCTTGCCAGCTTTTTAGTTTTAGCACTCAAATCTGTTTCTTTGAGCTCAGCACTTGTTCAGAACTCATTGTAAGCACTAAATAAGTTATAAATTCCTACAGCACTCAGCTTTCCTCACTTGTCTATTGGAAAACAGTTTTTAGTACTTAATAAATAAATAAGCACCTATTCAGGGATGTCTAAAGGTCAGCTCCTGGTGTTTTCTCCTGTCTACCTGATGAATCTTGGCATCTTGGGACAATGCAGCAATTGCCTCATGAACCCAGACAACCCTCTCCTCCTACCACCCAACACTATGACCTGTGAGGGATGCACTTATATAGCCAAACTGGAAGCAACGCTCTCTTCACAGAAGACTGGACTAGACAGTCAAGAGGCACCACACCACACTCATCACATAGTCCCTCAAAACCTACACCACCAAAACACACACACAGAAGCACAAAACACACACCTACATTCGCGGAGGCTCTCAGTAAAAATCTGCCCAAACAACCGAGACCTCCAAAGAAGAAATGCAAGCAACCTCCATCCCCCAACACAAACCAAATGACACATAGCCCACATACTCAGTGTGCCACTCAACTACAGCCCATAAGGCATAACGTACCCAACACTCTAGTCATAGGTGACTCTATTGTCAGGCACACTGATGTTCCACTCACGAGGCTAAAGAAGGAAAAAGTTACTGTCAGCTGCCTGTCAGGTGCCAAGATCCACCACATAATGCACTCACTCAGGTCACTCCACAACAAGTATAAATATGACTCTGTCATTGTCCATGTTGGTGTGAATGACCTGAGACATACCTCCCTGGACTACATGAAAAGAGACATGGAGGAGCTCTCTGATCTTGTAGCCCAGGCAGGTATTGACCCTAGCCCTGAGTAGCATCCTGCCATCACCCAGAATTATACCACAGTACAAGGACAAAATGATTGACTTTAACAACTGGCTAAGCTTCTGGTGTCATTCTAAGGGAATCCAATATCTGTCTGCCTGGGATGACATGATCGACAGACCACACTGCTTTGCCACAGATGGCCTGCACCTGTTACCCTCGGGATTCCGGATACTGGTAAAGGCTCTTGCCACCCCTATAGTGCCTTTTTTAGGCAAGGTTCAAATGACAAATTCACCACCGTACCAGGTACAAGCAAGCAAAATTTGAGGGTAATGCTACTCAATGCTAGAAGTCTAAATGCACTCACTCGAGGCACTCCTTAAAATGGAGGACATTGACATCTGTGTAGTGACAGAGACCTGGTTCAAAGCTCCAGAGAGTACCCCTCCATTACCAGACTATAATTCATACCACACCTTTCGGCCACCAAACCCGGACCGAAACACTAAAGGTGTAGGCATGTCCATATTCATTAAGGATATCTACATCTCCAAGCTAGTTGCTCAGCATAATGCATCCGAGATTATCCAAGTTCAACTAACTTTGGGCAAAACCGCAATCCAGATTGTAGCTTGCTACAGACCCCCCACCATGCCCCAGGATTCCCACTCCTCTTTTCTTGATACACTGGAAAATATTAAGGTACAACCCAACACTCTAATAATGGGTGATTTCAACTATCCTACCATTAACTGGGAAAACTACTCATGTACCAACTCTTTTGCTCAATGTTTTCTGGAAATCATCAATTCCAATGCCTTGGATCAACTTATCCACACCCCCACCAGGGGCAGCAATATCCTAGACCTGGTCATCACCAACATGGGCGACCAGTGTTCCACACCAGAGGTCAGCTCCTCATTGGTCAGATCGACCACAAGCTAATCACCCTAGACATCCACATCCCGCTCCCACCCCCCATTAGGAAAACAACCATAAAAAATTTCTCCAAAGCCAACTTCATGCTTCTTAAGACAGAAGTGGCAAACGTCACAACACCCATGCAGAACTTACATGAGTGCATGGATTGTGCTATCCCTAACAGAACCATGATGCTATCCTCCAAAAAAAGGAAGCCAATCTGGTGGTCTTCTGCCATAAACAAACTCTAAAACAGAAGAAAGAAACTGTTGCAAAAAAGAGTAAAATCTCACGATTGAAGGAACTCCCTGGCCAGCCTCAGTGAGAAGCTGAGATCCCTCATAAAATCCTCCAAAGCTAGTCATGAAAACAAAATCTCCACTGATTCTAAAGACAACCACAAACCATTCTATAGCTATGTCAAGAATCTCAATGTCAACACACAGATCTGCTCTGAGTTACAGCACAATGACACTAAATATACAGGACCAACTGATATTGCCAACATCCTGGCAGATAGGTTCAGTGCTAACTTTACCCCCCTCTCACCCCCTAAAGGGCCCATCTTTATACTGGAAGAATGCAAAGTTCCTGTAATCACGGCTGCACAGGTAAAAACCTCACTCTCCAAAGCCAAGAACAAAGCATCCATGGGACCTGACAATATCCCAGGCTACCTTCTACATGAACTACAGAATGAACTGGCACCCCACCTAAGTACCATGTTCAGTCATAGCCTCACCTCAGGCTTTGTGCCCATTGAATGGCGCACTGCGACGGTTATCCCACTCCACAAAGGGGGGGCCACAAAAGACCCTGGGAACTACCCCCCCCCCATTAACCTGATGAGCCTGTTCTGCAATGCCATGGAATGTATCATCATGGAACTCATAAACAAAGACTTTGGAGATCTCCAGACTCTGGACCCCACACAGTTCGGTTTGTAAAAGGCAGATTATGTCTCCTAAACCTGATAGACTTCTTTGAAGTAGTCACCAAAGCCATAGATGAGGGTAAGGTGTTTCACACAGCCTATCTAGATCTCGCCAAGGCGTTCGACACCATCCCCCACTCTGGAATTATAGATAAACTCACTAAACTAAGTATAAATCCCTATGTCACAAGATGGGTTGCCAACTGGCTTACTGACAGACCCCACACTGTGAAACTAGCAGACTCCAAATCTGACTTCAGACCAGTGACAAGTGGAGTACCACAGGGTTCAGTACTGGGTCCTCTCCTGTTTGGTATCTACTTCTCTGAAGTACAGGCTAACACAGTAGGTCTTTGGTTAACAAAATTCACAGATGACTGCAAACTAGAAGCCATAATCAAAACTCCTAATGAAGTGGACATCCTACAAATGGGCCTCACTGAGACAGATGCCTGGTGTCAAAGCCATGGTCTCAAGCTCAATGCCAAAAAGTGCATTGTCATCCACTTTGGTAAAAACTCTGTATCCATGAACTACCACATAGGCGGTAGTCTACTTAACACCAAAAGTGTGATAAGAGACCTTGGGACACAGGTGGACAGTAGTCTCTCCTTTGATAATCACATCGCCACAGTGATTAGGAAATCCTTCTATGTGGCACGCCTCATCACAAAAGGTTTCTCATCCAGAAAAAAAGAGGTCATTGTTCCCCTCTACTCATCACTCATTAGACCTATTATAGAGTACAACGCCCCTTTTGGTATGTACCTCACAATATATCTACAACAACTGGAAAGGCCACAAAAGTACCTCACAAAGAGGATTACTGGCCTCAAACAGATGCCTTACGCAGACTGACTCAAAAAACTCCAGCTTTACTCCCTCATATATCGCCTACTCAGAGGCGATCTCTGCCTAACATACAAAGCTATGTCAAACCCAGAGCTGTTGGACATGCTCCACTTGAAGAAATCCCAATCCCTCCGAACTACACACTCTAGGGACCTAAACCTTATCACCACAATAAACAGAACATGCTGGAGGGATAGATTCCTGACCCAGAGACTTCCCATACTCTGGAATAAACTACCTATCTATGTCAAACAGAGCTCCTCATTAACACTCTTCCAGAAAAATCCCGATGATTGGATGGGTAATAGGAAAGTCACCCTGGGGATCACTTCTGTGGTTCTGCTTGACAGGGACACAGGAAAATAATTTTCTTGGGTGGCGAAAGCCAGGGTACCTTTTTGGCTAGACTTGTATAGGCCAATAGCCTAGTACCTGCCTATGAACCTATGAAGTGCAGTGCCACAGACATCAAATAAATATGTAGTTGCATTTATGTTTCAGTAAGCCTTCATTAGCCTATGTTTAGCTATTAGTTTTGCAGTTCAAATACATACATTAGCTATACAGTTCAAAACCCAACATCACTGCTTACAGTAAATGTACATGTTGTTAACAGTGATGTCACCCACATGTGCTATGCTCAGGTGTAGATGTTGTTTCCTGTTACAAGAGTTTATTCTACATTTCCTTTGTAAAGCCTGTATTGAAGACTGATGCTATCATTTCAATAGAAAGTTGTTCCATCACAGTTGGAGTGAAACACCTCCTCAAGACTCAGGACATGAGACAATGTAATGTATGTTGTTGCCTAAGTAAGGCATTTGTTTCAGTACAGAATTTTATCCACACTGTACGTAATTGCTGTTCTACCATCACTGTGACAACAGCAGGGTGCTACAGATGAGTTTGGGTATACCTAGCATCAGGCAATGTTGTCTGACATACAGCAGAATTCTTTCTGAATAATTACAGGGACAGACATTCCTTGATTAATTTACATATGTATGACAGTTGGCAATACGCTTATATTATGACACATTCATTGATCCCACTATATGGTGATTTTCTCAACACTTAGGCAAGTGTTCCAAACCAGCATTGATTGATTGTAAGCATTTGTGTCCTTAATTGTTCTGCAGGAAAGACATTCCCTCCTGCCCAATTATACTTTGTATATATAGAGTGGCAGAGGTCTCCTACATCAATTTTAGCAGACAAAAGTTATGGACAAATAAAGTACAGCTAATTGAATGACTTCATATAGTTAGAGTTCAACAACTGTGATAACAGTTCCATTGCGATGAATGTGATTATTTGCGGTCTTGTTATTTGGAGAAGTTGTACAGCTTGATTTCAGTTCTAGCATAGGGATTCATTTTGTGTTAACTGATGTCACACAACAACCATTATATCACATCAGCATTATCCCTTGATATGTTACACAAACACGTGTGAATGTAGTTTTGGATTTCCTGACAGTACACATTTGTTCTTTCAATGTAATGGTGAGAGAGCTACCTTGGCACATGCATTAAGTACTGCAGTGTACATGTGTGTGCTTCAGTTCTTGGGTGATAAGTGTACAGATGGGTTTATATCATAATGTTGAACTCACAAAAATTTGATCGTTGTAATATCGAAGCCTTATGTCCGAAACCCAACAAAACCGAAAGCCCAGAACAGCGATTTTTTTCCCCAAGGAAAACAATCGCTGTTCCGTGACAAAAAAAAACTTAACCTTAAACTTAAACTGAAGTGGGGGGCTTCACCCACTACACTTCCCAAGTGGGGGGCTGTGCTCCCACACCCTCCTACTTAAATATACCAACTCAGAGATCACACCACTGTGGAGGAAATAGCAAAGCCCCGAAAATGGCCCACCGATTTTTTTCCCTGGGAAAAAAGTCGATGTGCCGTGACTTTGCTATTTTCCACTTTCAGACTTTAGGGTTCGATATTACAGCATTCAAATGTGTTTTAGTTCAGCATTGTAATATAGACCCTGTACAGACATACAGGGAAGCTGTCCTTGACCGTGAAACTTTGATATAGGACTGATCACATATTTGTGCACAAGAGCATACTCGTGTGATTACTATCAGTCTGACATGCTGATATGACATCCATTCTCAGGGATCCTTTCTTAATTCAAAAATTAATTTAATTTGTTTGCCACAATAACTATTACTACCTCCTGTGGCAGATGACAACAATGCATAGCTCTGGGGAATACATTGCGTAATGGGGTGGGATTTGTATCTGTTCTTATCTGTTGGTACAATAACTGTGTCTGGCAGGGATGCCTTATACAGGGGTATTACATATGTTACACTCTGCTCCCACATTTGTAATACCACATACACCTACATATGGGATACATAACTATTATGATATTGAGGTGCATAATTCCTTTCAAGGGCGATCTTTCTCGTGCATGTGTTAGGTCTATTCCTATGGCATACAGTTAATACACAGTTCAGTGTTGACATTGATGGCATGGGTTTGATTCTTGTAAAAGGAGATTGTGGCTTCTGAGCCATTCCTATTTTCTAGCATGTTATATGGATGTAATAAACACTGTGCAGATATCCCATTCTGTATGTACTGTCCTTGTGAGCTGTCATCTCAACTCAGCTTGCCAATGAAATTCAACCTGTGTCCCTCATTGACAGGGGTGACAGGTGCTGACTGAGGTTTATTTTTTGGGGATAAACTCTTGGCTAGGCTCGTAAGGGCCTCAGAGCCATTAGCCTAGTAATCTCCTATGATCCTATGTAATTCTCTTCTGTTACAATGTGATTTTAACTGTCACGTCCTATAATATCGTCTGCTTTTATTTACCTACATTTACTCAGGAAATGTGACCATTAATAATTATTCTGACATATGTATTGCAAAGTTTATTACAAAGTTGTCTTTCTGACATAAGCACCTTCACATCAATTATCGTACTAGAATTTGAACATTTACCCTCCCCTCTTATATCTTTCTCTATACATCTCTGTGATTTCTGTGCACGTTGTCCTTAGCACACTTTTCCTGTCTGGTAACCCATGTATTATAGTTACCCTTGCCTTTTCACATCCCTTTTACTTGGGTCTATATCACATAGTCGAAGTCTTATAACTTCGAACACATAATGTTCGAACCATTATGTTCGAAGTTACAAAACTTTGACTATGCATAAAAAAAAACAACGGAAAACAAAATAAACTTTTCTAAGCAGGGGGGCAAGCCCCCCTGCACCCCCACACACCCTGCTACTTAAATATATCAACTCTGAGATCGCACCCCATTGAACAAAATGGAAACCTCCGCTTATGGAGATTTCCATTGAAACGCTCAAACTTTTACAAATTCGAACTTATGGTCTCAACCATATGAGGTTCGAACTTGTAAAAGTTTAGCTACGTGGTAGGAACCCCTTTTACTTATTACTGTATTCATATGTTACATTTACGTGAACAGTACACTTTCCCTACCTGTGCACAGCATGTATTATTTGCCTTATGTAGCTCTTTGTGCTGTCCGTGTAAGCACACTTAAAAGGTTTACCCATAGGCAAAACTATTTGTTTACTGTGTGTGCTCAGTTTCCTGGCTGCCAACACTGTTGCTGGCCATGGAAACGTGCTTGTATTAGTGCTAGCATGATGTGCAGCATGCTTATGTGATTAGCACAGCTGTTCATCACACTAACGCAGAAACATATTGTGTAGGCTTCCCACGAAGCTTACACAATTGTTTATGAATCCCAGGGATTGTCTTTATTCCCTGAATAATGAAAGTTGGTCTTCAGCTACCAAACATCCCAAATTGTCCTCCAGTACCTGGACTTGCTTTTGACCTTGGTTCACTGGTATTAATATAAGATTTTTTCACCTGATCACTACTGCAGTAGCCTAAGCTATATGTGTTATTTCTGCCAAGGAAAAAGAGGCAGACAGCTTCTAAAACTTCAGGGTGCATTCCATGTGCCCAAATTGTTAGCTCAAGCTGAGTTAAGAAAGTCAAGTTTGGGTGCCAAGCCCTTCTGAGCTTTCATGCCAGTGAAGATAGACCTCCTCTGAGAGCTTTTGAGGATCGACAGCCTATGCTGTTCCATTGCCAGGCAAATAAGTTCTCTTTGGGGAAAAAATTCACTTTATTTTTTGTGACAGAAACCTTACTTCTTCTGTAATATATATTTTAGCTAGGAAAAAAATTTTTTTTTTTTTTTACCTTTGTATGAGTTTTGTTCACTTTTAAACAGAAGCATCATTGTTTTATCGTTGTGATAAAAGTTATTCAAGCTTATTTAAAACTTCTTTTTCCATGGAGAAACTGGTCTTATTTTACTTTTTGAGTCTGGAAAAGTGTTTGAAGTGAATCTTACTGTGCTTTTTCAGGGAAAAAGTTACTTTTTTTACAATTTACCGGTTTCACTGGCTATTGCTGCTAAGCTTTCCTGGGAACCGGATACCTTTTTTCAGCTTAACAATGGAACAACCTAGGGATCCCTACTGTGTATCTTCTTCCAGTTTCAAAAAGAAAAAGGAAAAGATTGCTAAGCAGCCTTTGCCACCATATCAGGTTAATGTTTTGCCTCAGTTAAGGTGTGTGATACTGCTGTGACCAAAGCTGGTTCCTCTGACTATTCTTCTTTTTCCTTGGGCTCTGCTGGTGTAGTCCGTACAGCCACTATGGATTGGGGGTTACATATGCCCTACGCAGATGTTGGTGTGCCCCTGATGGGCAGTGAAGAGCCACTCTTGTAGATCCTGGGAGAAGGGGCAGGGGATACCTCTCTATTTAGCCAGAAAGCTGTACCAATCCTCAGGAGGTGATTGCTAGCAATTCTGGGCCTGTTTCTTCAGGAATTCCTGTCAGAAAGAAAAAAAAAAAAGACTGAACCTATATTTTGTCCTGTCTCAGTGGTACTAGACAGGAGTAATGTATTGGGCTTACCTCAAGGTTTGCAAGCTGAAATATCGCCTCCTGGTAATATAGCATTTAATACAAAGTTTAGAACAACATGTCAATACATAATGGGAAATGACAAATGTCATGGTCATTAGGCACTCTGAAAATATGTGTTATATGTGGTTGGGGCAAAATATTAAAAAAAAAAAGTGAAAATTACGTTTCTTTATTTACCAGATTAAATGTATGCTGATAATGTTGCTGACTTTTAGAATTTCACAGTTTTTTTAATAGAGTGTTAGCATGAACTATCTGTTATTAAAATGTTACATGTCTTTCATAGAAGGCAGAATTGCACTGTAAATTTGGTGTCCCATTACACAAGAACATAACTTTTAAACTTTGTATAAAAATACCAGATTTTTATGCACTGTGAAGAAATGATTGTGTAGAAGTTTATAAATTATTGAAAATGGTAAACATTACAAATCAACATTTACCAAAATTAATTGCAGACCTATAGCTTAGACAATTATAAACACCTTTGCTTCCTATTTTCATATTTTTAATATATTGCAGCTTCATTAACATCAGCACTGTCATGCCAATTTAATAATAAAGAGTAACATCATATTTGATTTGATTAATAACATATTGGGATAGACCTGGATATTGACAGAGCTGTTATTTTTGAGATGTTATGATAAGAAGTTCAGAATTTTGGTTCAAAATATAAAGCATTTGCCAGCCTCTGGATAGTTATGAATATCCCTCAGAAAATAATAGATTGACTTAACCTAGTTTACAGTTGGCTCTCTAGGAGTGAAGGGAAGGCATGTCTTCTATCTGATTTTCACTTAACTGATTATTTTTTTTTATTCGCATCATCATGACCACACTAAATGTTCTATTAAGTAAGACTAGCTGTTATAGTAAGATGGATTTTGTGCTTAACGTCTGAATATATTGTTACAGAAATAATAAATTATCAATATTTGAGTTATTTAAACAGAAATCCATGGCAGGGGTATACAGGGTCTGTCTTAGGCCAATTGAACCTATTTGGCCCAATAGGGCCCCATTCCATTAAGAGGGCCCACTAGGGCCCCATTCCCTTAAGAGGAGACCTACACTAGGCTAAGACACTGCCATTATGCCTTATATGGTCCAGAGATTTGTGAGACACTACAGGAAAGTGCAAGGCATCTTCCTACTGGTAGCCTTACTTCTGTAGTAGGTACAAGTCTCATTAGTGGGGCGGACTACAGTTCCTGTCATTTACTGTACTAGTGTCTAGTCCAGTGTTGTTAGTAACTGCAGCTTTGCACTTCTTGTATGGCTCACAGTGTTGGCTGTTCATGCTCTCACAGTAGTCAGGCCATTACTGAGTGCTGAACAGGGTTTCAGACCAAAAATGGTAGGATTAACCATTTGGTTTTGTGTAACACTCTTCTCGCCTGAGAAGATAATAAGACCAGACTAAATTTGATGACTGACACAGAGGTGCCATGTTTTCTTTTGCTTATCTTGCTGACATGGAGTTTATGATTTTTTAGTTAATACAATTACTACAATTATAAGAAATAGCTATGTAATAGTCTGTCTCACTCAGTTTGAAAACAAACACTAGTAAACAGAAAAAATGTAGAAAATGTGATGTGGGTACTGAGACTTAAAAAAGAATGCTTCCAATTCAACAGTGTGAAAGAGAAATGCTTGCTGCAGTCATAGCTAACCACAAAATAATCCCAGAGAAGTGAAACATAAGATGTGTGTGCTGGTTGTTGGGAACCAGAGATGAATAAAAAAATCATTCATTTGGCTGTAAGTGGAGAAACAGCAACAGAAACAATTTGACTCAGGTTTAATCCAGGGGCATCACAATTTCAGAGTCATGTGATTAATAGGAGGCAGGCAGTAACTTAAAGCTAGAAAATGGCTGAACTGAAATGGGGATTAGCTTTTGGGGGAAGTTTATGAAAATTGAACCATCTATGTGGGTTTTGCATTTTCTGCCTTTATCCATGTAGGTTTCCTTCAGGCACTCTCATTTCTTTTCACCTGTCAAAACATGCTGCTTAGTAGCTACTATAAATTGCCCCTGCATGAAATCTTTAGTGTTGCCCTTCTGACTTGGGATATGGCTGGAGATGCATGTATTGTTGCACTTACCCAGATTAATTTAACAAATAACTGAATAAATAAAAAACAAACTTTCAGAAATAATTATAAGTGGGGTAGGATCATAGGATTATAGGAGGTTACTAGTCTAACAGCCTCAGGGCCCTTACAAGCCTAGCCAAGTTCAACCCTTGTTCACAGTCTGGTTCAAACAGACATTAAAATCAGTACCTGTTGCCCCTGTTCAAGGGGGGCACAGGTGGAACCCCTGTGATGAATTTCCAGTTACCTATCCAATCAACCAACTTATGCTTAAATAGGGCCAATGAGGAACACTGTTTAACATGAATAGGAAGCTTGTTCCAAAGATGGGGCAATCTCTGTGAGACAAATATGTCTTTCCAGCAAGTTTTGTTGATATTACATACCAGGTTAAGGTCCTCTGAGCTAGTGACCCGTGTTCCATTTGCTTTGCAAATGTGCAGCATTTCCATTAAAGCTGAGTCAGAGATTGGTCTATATGCAAGACACAGGTCGTCTCTAAGCACTCTGTACAACACAGAGTAAAGTGAGTCTGATTTCAGTCCATCTGCATAAGACAGATCTTGGAGACCCAGAATTGTCTTTGTAAGGAACCTTTGTGGTCTCTCCAATTGCAGCAGGTGTTTGGAAAGGAACATACCAAAGGAAGCATTGTACTCTATTATTGGCCTGATGATGGAAGAGTACAGGGGGGTTATAAACTCTTTTTCTCTGGAGGCAATTCCCTTACTTATGAGATGAGCAATATAAAATGCCCTTCTTACCACAGTGGAGACATGGTGATCAAAGCTAAGGTTGCTGTTGACCTGGTTGCTCAGATTTCTCACCACTGACTGGGTGTTTAGAGTATTGCTATTGATGTAGTAGTTTGCAGGAACATCAACCTTGCCAAAAGGGATGATAATGCATTTTTTTGCATTATGTTTCATACTATGACTTTGGCACAAGTCATTAGTCTTTGTAAGACCTTCTTGCAGGATGTTGACATTGCTAGGGGTTTCAATGATTGTTCCCAGTTTTCAGTCATCAGCAAACTGTCAGCCACAGTCCTTTAGTTTTAAACTGTAATTTGGAGAAGTAGATTCCAAAGAGTAGGGGTCCCAGAACCAATCCCTGTGGAACACCACTGGTTAGAGATCTGCTGGAGGAGGTGGAGTCCCCTATTTTGACTGTATGAGTTATACCAGTGAGCAACTTTGCAACCCACTTGAAATATGTGAGTTGATATGCAGCTGGGTGAGTTTATCAATGATGCTGAGTGGGGGATTGTGGCAAAGGCCTTGGCTAAGTCTAGGTAGACCATATGCACAGATTTGCCCTTGTCTAGGGCTTTGGAGACTGTCTCAAAGAAGTCCACCATGTTTACCAGGCATGAGCTCCCCATTATAAAGCCAGATTGGGTGGGGGGGTCGAGCATTTGGAGATTTCCTATATCTTTGTTAATAAGGTCCATGATGATTTGTTCCATGGCCTTGCAGATAAGGCTGGTCAGGCTAATGGGGACTATAGTTTCTGGGGTCCATGGATGCACCCCCCCTTTGTGCAAAGGGATGACGGTAGCAGTTTTCCATTCCTCAGGGATGAAGCCAGTGCTTAGGCTGTGATTGAAAAGCATGCCCAATGGTGATGTCAAATCCTGTTTTAAGCCATGTAGAACACAGCCCGGGATGTTGTCTGGTCCCATAGAGGCTGTGTTTTTGGCCTTGGAGAGGGAGTTTAAAACCTACTTCTTAGAGATACTAGGTGGGGGACGTGTGTTAGGGATGCTTTGGGGTATATGTGGTGGGGACAGGGGAGTGAAATTTTCACTGAACCTGTCAGCCAGCAAGTTTGCTATATCCACAGGTTCTGTATATGTAGTACCATTAGCTACGAGTTTAGTGCAAATCTAGGCCTTATCTTTGAGGTTATGGATGTAACTAAAGAATGCCTTGTGGTTATCCTTATTTAGGAAAGCTAATTTAGATTCATAGTTAGCTGTGGAGGACTTCACTAGGAGTCTTATTTGCTTGTTTAAGTTGAGGAGGGAGTGTTTCTAGTTTTGAGATCTTTCCTTCCTGCTCTTAGCAATTTCTTTCTACTATTGTATAGCCTGTTAATGGCAGTTGTCCACCAGGCAGGTTTGTTTTTCCTTGAAGACCTTGCTTTGGTTCTATCAGGTACTGCAGAGTCAATACAATTGTACAGGTGCTCGTATAAAGCATTGGTATATAACTCAGCATAGGTGTTTGTTCCATCAGTGGGGGTAACGGTATGAAGTTATTTATGCTGTCACATAAGAGGTTGTAATTGGCCTTCGAGAAGTTATTTAGTTTAGCTGTTGCTAAGGGGGTCTTGTGTTATAGTTACTTCTAGCAAGACTGGTGTGTGGGGCAGATCACACCAGGGATGGCCACAAACTGGGGGTGGTGCAGCAGTGCCCCATGCAGGTGAGCACCAGATCCAGGATGTTTGAGCCCCTTGTGTGTGTGTCAACCAGCTGGTCCAGGGCATGGGAGTTAAAAAAGTCCAGGAACCTTTGGGCAAGTGAGTTAGAACATGTATAATTTACTCAGTCAATGGATGGGTAATTAAAATGACCCAAAACCAGGGTGCTTGGTTGTATCTTGATTGACTCAAGTATATCCAAGTAGGCTGAGTGGATGCCCTGATTCCTGGAGGGGGACATGTAGCTGGCAATGACCTGAAGAGGGTTGTACCTACAGTCAATTGCACCTGAAGTAATTGAAGGGAATACTGCTGTTTAACCAATCTAGAGATTTTTTTTACCATTGATGAATATTGATATACCACCTGCTTTAGTTCTCACATGTTCAGTTTGTGGTCTGAACATGTGGAAGGAAATAACCTGGTATAGCTGGGGTGCTCTCCACAGCCTTAAACCAGGTCTCAGTGACTGCACAAATGTCAGCATCTTCCAAGATGAGGACTGCTTTTAGTGAGTGCAGTTTCTGGTTTAGACTCCTAGTGTTTAGCAGCATAACAGTGAGGTTGTTTTTAGAGGGTATTTTTACATCGGGAATTTTGTTCTTGTGATATTGCCTAAAAAAGGCACTATGGGGGTGGCAAGAGCCTTAGTCAGTAACCAAAATGCCCGGAGTGACAGATGAAGACCATCTCTGGCAAGGCATCAAGGTCTGTTGACCATGTCATCCCAGGCTGACATATAGTGGATCCCCTTTGAATGACACCAGAAACTAAGCCAATTGTTGGTCAATCATTTTTTTGTTTGTAGTTTGGTATCATCCTAGGCAAAGTTAAAATGCGGCTTAAGGCTAGGGGTATACCTGCTTGAGACACATAATCAGAGAGCTCAGTCATGTTTCTCTTCATATAATCCAGTGAGGTATGTCTCAAGTTGTTCACACCAGCACGGACTACAATGGAGTCATAACAGTGCCTGTTGTTGAGAGACTTTAGTGCATGCGTGATATGGAAGATCTTGGCACCTGAAAGACAGCTGACCGTGACTTTTTTCCTTATCCAGCCTGGTGAGAGGGACATCTGTGTGTCTCACAATTGAGTCACCTATGACTAAGAAGTTTGTTTTTGTGTTATGCCTTAGGGGCTTGACTGGTGAGACACAGGTGTGTGATATATTGTGTGTACTGTGTTCTGCAGAGGATATATTATGTGAATTGTGCTTGCGTTTGTGTTTGGGAGGTCTCTGATATTTAGGTAAGTTTCTGGTAAGGATCTCCGTATATGTAGGTTTATGTGTTGTTGGTTTGGTAGGTGCAGGAAGTGAGGTGGGCATGCTGACAACCTGCTTAGTATCAGATGAACTGACTGGTGAGCGAGAGAGCCTGGATTCTATGTTCTTGATATAGATATATCTCTCACATAATGAATTTGTGTGGACTAGAAGAAGTGGGTTGCCAGTGTACATGAGGCAATTGCTACATTGCCTCAGAATGCCCATGTCGACTAGGCTGGCTGGAGAAACTGTGGGAAATTGTCCATCCATAATGCTAGGTAAGTTGATGTGGTCAGAAAACAGGGAGAGGACAGGAAGGATCAGATAAAGTAGAGGACAGGAGAAGTGGACAAAAAATACGAAGGGCTAGTGGGTAGAATCTGTGTTGGTACCTCAGGAGCTTCATTGAATGTATCACCTGTCAGTGAGGGATAATCACGAAAACTGACCGATGGAGCACCAGCAGAGTACTAAGGGAAAATTTGCAGGCAGAACTGTTTGCGTCTATAACTCCAAACAGTGTCCACCACTGCTCTGCAGTACACAATGTGCAAACAAGCGCAAACCTGCGCAAATGTGGTGCTTATGTAGGGAACAAGAGCAAATTGATTTAAACAAATTAACCAATAAAAAGCTCAAAACTGAGCCCTGTTCCAACAGCCTTTAATCAGAGGAGTTCTAACTGCACACTCCTGCCACTAGGGTGCAGGGGAACCCTGTCGAATAAAAGATGGCCTTGTTCAGTGCTCAAGTTATACAAGCAGAACAAGATTCAGCAGGTCTGAATCTAGTCTATGCTACCACAAACAAAGTGCAACAATTTCAGAAAAAAAAAAACAGTTCAAATAAGCAGTGATATGGTAAAAATGCAGTTCAAAAGTGCAATATACAGTAAAGAAATGTACTGAAGTTTTGCAGTGATCAGCAAATGTGTCAGCAATACTATTTCTAAGAAGTGGCCTGAAATTATCACTATTATTATTAGTGCTGAGCATTCTGAGGAGGTTCAACAGTTTTATGTGGTTTTATGGAAGCAAATTGACTTTAATAGTGTATGAGAATTAAATGGGCAATGAATTCAACCACTTAGCATGAGTGCAAGAGACGACTGGAAGCCCTCAAAGGAGAAAAGGGGTAATATGAGATGAGACTGTATAATGGCAATTATAAATTTTACTTGAGTTTTTTAGCCCCCTCCTCCAATCTTCCCACAACTAGTAAATCAGTCTGTTCGCTACTTACTGATATCCAAGGACATTGTGATGGGAGACAAGAGCTAAGGACTGTGATGAGTTAGAAAATATAACAGGTATCAGGTTTCAAAATGAGCCTGTTTCTTAGTAACATGGTCCACTTGGTGTTGTGCGCAGCATCTCTCAAAGATGCTGAAGTGTGTGTAGTACTTAACTGACAAATATATATTTTTTTAATTAATTTAGTTTACTTATTTAAAGATTGTTAACCAAAGCAGGGCACTGATCAACCTAGACCATTTTTAGGCTCAGCATGGCAGAAACACAACCAAAGAAACAATACATTTTAATCAATATTATTATTGCAACAGTGGTAATGTAAGTGTGAGCATGCAGAGAGGCATAAATCAGGATAATATGTAGCATAACTGAGCATTATCATAAGTAGATGTGGCACAAGAATTCAGTAAGTAAAACTGGTAAAATAAGTACCTGCATACTGTCATAACATCATATAGTATAATGTTTGTATAATTTACTCTATATACAACTGTTGGGCAGGAGTCAAATAAGGGAAAAAAGGCAAAGGGACAGAGAGAAAATGTGAAAAAAAAAAGAATAAGGGGGAGACAAAGGAGTAGCTATTGCCTACCCAGAATCAGAGATCTGGGCAGTAGTACAGAAGTTTGAGAACATGATTACTGGTAAGCCAGGGTACATCCCACCTGATGAAGTACCATGTAGACACAGGGCTTCAGTGGCCCCTAAAACTGGAACTACATAAGATGTTGGATTTGGGAGTAATCCACGATTCTAATAGTTTATTTCTCTTTTAACATGTGTTATGACAAAATATAAGCTGTTAAGTAATCATATTGTTTTGTTTTTATTATGCAATGACTGCTAATTACTATTCAAAAAGGAGCACGCTGATTGGATAGCCCAACCAGCATGTCCATTGTAAGCTGAGCATATACCAACAGAACAAAAATCCAGCCACCAAAGTACTATTGAGTAGCCAGCCTTTCTATTGATATATGCTGAGGGACAGAGCAGAATGCAAGAAAAATCAGGTACATTCTGCAAAATTAAAGAATCAGAAATATATGTGATTTTCCTTGTGTTTCTGCACTGTCCCTTGGAAAATTTCTGTCATTAAAAAAGTAGAAAAAACTGCAACAGAGATTCTCTCTTCTCCATTGCTTATCCTGCACTGAACTGATGTACTGTGCAAGCATAGGGAGTCCCATATGCTTGTGCAGTACATCACTAAACAAGGAAGAATTAGGAGGAACACTATAGCACCATTATAAAAGATATTATTTAAGAAACATAAACAATTTATTTCTTAAATAATGTCATTGTATAATAGCAATAGCCCACACTTGTATATGGGTATATCAGGATTTACTCACGGTTGGTGTGGTTTGATCACAAGGGCAAAGCCCGAGTGATCAAACAAAGCCAACTGTGGGTAAATTCTGATATACCCACACACACTCATGGATTATTGATTAAATATTCAGTAATAGCTTATTATATTCCTGATACTAATTCACTGAAACTGCAATATAAAATGTGTTATTGTAAATATTGATTGCATTAAATTTGTTACCATGGAGCTTTTCTCCCTGGGCCTCCACTGAAAATGGGAACCTGTACTCATTCGGACTTTCCTGGTAAACAAACGTCAGTAAGTAAATAAATGCCTAATCTGAAGTAGTCTTAAATCCAGGAAGCCAGCAAGTGGAGAGAAGGTTAGGGTGGTAGGTGGTGTGATGGGGGTGCCAGCTGAGGAGCCCACTAAAAAGGTCTAAAATCAGCCATGCACTTGCTAAGGGGAGCCATGGTGGTATGGATTATAATGGAATTTACTCCTGAGTGGAAAAGTTTGATTGTGAAGGCACAATTCAGAAGGCCAAATGTTCTGGCCGGGGGGTACAAATCCCACCAAGACCAACAAGCCTATTGTTATGAATTATTGCAGTTATACCATTGTACAGGTAAAATGGACTTTAACTTTTTATAATATTATTAGATTCCCGAGGAAAGGAGATAAAATATATCACATACTGATTTCCAGTGAGAAGTGACACTTTAGTACTCCTGTTTGTTTAGCATCTTTATAGGTAGAGACAGATAAGCTTCAAAAACATAGAATATCAGCAGGATAAATTGTTTCTATCTTATTCAACAGCCATTTTGTCTCATATCCTTATACTTGATTTAGTTGTAAAATAACTAAGTCCAAGAATCATTATCAATAATAACCCACACATGATACACTGATATAGTTATGTAAAAAGGATATGTGCAGGTTTTCTAAGGAAGCCATTGGTAAAACTATGGCAACAGGGAAACAGGATAAAAAAAACTTAGTATAAACTGTATTTACATACATTTACATTATTTTCAAGGAACACTCAGTTTGCACTAGGCTGACGTTTTATAGGAGTAAGACTTTATAGTACAGAACAGTGAAATTTCTTTGGAGGGTGATAAAAGGAAGCTAGAAGACACATTCAAAATGGGAGTGGTCAATGGGTGGGCAGAGAAAAGAGCTATATAGGTCACAGTAAGTAAGTTAAAGAAAATTAAGTAAGAGTACTATAGTGAGTAGTAATATTAAAGTCATGGTGGGAATAATTTACAGTGGTTAGATTCATTACGGTGTTCAAGTAAGTCTTTTCTAAAAAGGGCAAAGTGGGAAGATCACCTCACATCAGAATGGATGGAGATCCACACAGCAGGTGTGATTATACTAAAAGTTCTTTCAGCTGTGGAGATTGGGAAAGGGGGTCTTTGGAGGGTTATAGCTGCAGGAGGATGATCTCTGAGAGAGTAGTTCTGAGGGAATGGTTTTAATTTATGGGTAAAGAGAGGACAGACGTTTAGCAGGAATAGTTTGCATACTAGAAATGAGAAAAAAGACATACCTTTGAAAGATTACGAGGATATTAGCTGAAGAAAGTGGTTGGGTACCAGCAAGAGTAATAAAATAGCAGCCTTTATTTCAAGTTTTCTGAATTATGTTATATGAGCTTCATAAAGTGCAATGCAGATCATGTATTAATGTGGATAAAGGATGTTCTTTGCAATAGCATTTCTAGTTTTCACAAAGTGAATATTTATTTTATTTTGTTTTATTTATTTTACATTTGTTTACCGGGATAGTCCGACTGGATACATGTCCATTTTCAGCAGAGGCCCAGAGAGAAAAGCTTCACATAGTCAAACATACAAAAGGTTACACAAGAAGTTAGAAAACAATTAGAATATATAAAAAAGTGGTAATATACCTTATGTACATTGGTTTAGAAGTGTTCCCTATTAGGGACTCACAGTTCTCATGGACAGACATACAGAGGTTACACAACAAGTTAGAAAACAATTAGAATATATAAAAACAGAGTGGTAATATATCTTATGTACATTGATTTAGTAATGTTCCCTAGTAGGGACTCACAGTTCTCATGGAGAGAAGCAATTACAAGTAAGATTGGATGCATAGCATGGAGATGTAGTTAGATGGTATGATAATTACTGATTATGCTTTGATAATTACTGAGTATGCTATTGTTTTATAACTTAATCTGGGTTGGTACATGGCCATAGCCAGTTCAATTTGAGATACTGTTTGAGGTTTTTTTTGAAGAGACTTTTGGAGGATTGTAGGATTATATAGTTTGGCAAGGCATTCCAGGTTTTGCCAACAAAGCTGGTGAACAGGGATTCACCAGCTGAGTTATTAGCTTTGTGGGTTTGGACCAGTAATTTGTTGGCTGACCATAGGGATCTCAGGTTGCTATATGGCTTAATAATATTTATAAGAGAGGGGGTATCTTTAGGGTGGTACAGAACTTTGTGTGCTATTAAGAGTTAAGTGAATTGAATTAAGCTGGGCAGTTCTAGCCATTCTAGTTATTTCAGATTCTGGCAGTGATGGGTTCTATAGGTGGAACCAATGGCGAATCTGGCAATATGGTTGTAGCTATGGGACAGCTTACTTAGTTCGGTTTTATTGAGGTTTGAGAGTACAGGTGAGGCATATAAAAGAGTAGAGAGTAGGTGTGATCGGGGGATTTCAGTCCTAGCCAATGGTGTTAAAAGTGTCTTGTTTCTATGCAGTGATCCAAGCTTCTTATTGATGGTCTGTATGGTTTTGTTGACCTGTAGGTCAAATTTGAGATTATTGTCTATGATAACTCCTAGAAGTTTAGTGTGTTGATCTGGGGCGATAGTGATACCATTGTTAGATGTGACAGAGAATGAAAGTGTGGAAGATCTTCTAGTGGGGGTGAAGAGTAGAAGTTTTGTTTTATTGGGGTTCAGTAGTAGGCTTTGGTTGGTGAGCCAGTTCTCAATAGTGTTAATTGTATTTTGGGTTAAGATTTGTAGTTCAGGTGGCTGAACAGATGAGAGTGGAATCATCTGCATATTGAATACAGGTAGCTTTAAGGATAGCAGTGTGAAGATTATTGATAAAAATAGAGAAGAGTAGTGGGCCTAGTATGGAGCCTTGAGGGACACCAAGTGTGAGAGGTAGCTGACTGGAGAGTTTGCCCTGCCATAGTACCATCTGTTGTCTACCAGTTAAATAGGACTGGAACCACTGGATAGTGTGCATGTTGAGGGAAATGGATTTTAGAGAAAGAATGAGAAGTTCATGGTTGACCATGTCAAAGGCTGTTGATAGGTCAAGGAAGAGGGCGGAGGTTAGCCTATTTTCATTTATTTTATTGTTTATGGCATTAGTAAAGGAAAGGAGGGCTGAGGTGGTGCTGTGGTATGGCCTGAAGCCATGCTGGGAGTTGGATAGTAAGTTATTCTGTGTAAGGTATTGCATTAGTTGTTTGTGTACACATTTCTCCATTATTTTGGCTAGTGGGGAAAGAATGGCAATGGGCCTATGGTTGGACATGTCTATTGAGCTACCACCTTTATGGAGTGGGATGACGTGGGATATTTTCCAGAGGGAGGGGATAGCATTTTCGGATAAGGTTCTGTTGATAAGGATAGATATGGGATATGCAATGGCATCTGCAGCTATTTGTAGGTACTCTGCAGGGAGGAGTTCAGCAGCGAGGGTGGTAGGTTTTAGTTTTTTTAGGAGAATTTTGATAAAACAAGTGGATATTGGTTGGAGACTAAATTCAGGGTGATTTGTGGATAAATTAGGCATGTGGTTTAAGTTTGTGGAGGTTAGGTGATTTGCTAGGGATTGGATTGTTTCTGTGAAAAAGTTATTATAAGCGCTAGCTATGGTCTCTGGGGATCTTTGGGTATGGTTAGCAGGGGTTGGGGTGGTAGAATGTCCTGGATGAAGTAGTTGATTTAAGCCTGCCCAGAATGTTTGGGGGTTGTTTTGGTGTTTTTCTAGGAGATTATGGTAGAAGCTTTTTTTATCCAGTAAAATAGATTTTTTGTGTCATTCCTGAATTGACAATATTTTAGCTGGTCAAGTGGGGCTTTGGTTGTTCTCCAGCTGGCCCAGGCTCTGTTTCTAGCTTTGATTTTAGATTTGGTCTCTTTTGTGAGCCATGGTGCTGTGTTTGATCTAAATTTTATTGTACGTGCTGGAGCATGGGAATCAAGGATACTTAGGAATTTAGTGTTAAAGTGAGCTACAGCCTCTTCTAATGGTAGATTTTTTAGTTTGACCAGTCAAATGTTTGTAGTTCATTTAGAAATATTGCAGTGTCAAGTTTTTTTCTGTTTCTCACTGTTTTATATTTGGTCTGGTAAGTGTTTCCTTCCTTATGTTTTATGATATAGGTCAGAAAATGGTTGCTAAGGTTGTCAGGGAGAGTGCCAGCAGTATACAGTTGGGGTTGGTTGTTAACTATGATCCAGTCCAGGAGACTTTCCTTGTTGGTCGGTTTGTTTATCCTAGTGGGAGAGGTTATGGTCTGTTTAAACCCAGGTAAGTTTATAGGAGTGAGAGGGGGGGGGGTTCAGAGGAGCAGGGGTACCAGTCAGTGTTAAAATCACCAAGAACTATGGTTTCTTGGGGATAAGTAGTGGATAACCAGTACAGGATATCCTCTAGGGTATTTAAGTTGTTGCCTGGTGGAATGTATCCACAGACGATGTTTAAACATTTGTACTGGTTAATCTGTAATTTGGTTATGAGGAGTTCAGCATTGTTGAATTGGGGTGGTTGAATGGTGTCTCTATTAACAGAGTGTTTTTGTAAAGGACTGCTGTCCCACCTCCTTTCCTTGTAGCACGGTCTAACCGGTGTATATTATATTCTGGGGGTAGTATCTCATTGTCGGTAGTACTCCAGGTTTCCGTAGGACACATAATGTCTGGGGAGTGGGTTGCTAGGAGGGCGTGTAGGTTGGGAATCTTATTGTTAATACTTCTAATATTTAGGTGAAATGCTAGGAGGGAACTAGTGGGAGTAAAAAGGGGTAGCTTGACTGTAGGGGTTGTGGTAGGGGAGTGGAGGTTATCGGGTGTGGGTGGGCCAGGTTTGGGATGAATATCCCCATGTGTTATAAAGTTATAATAACAGGATATTCTAAGCTTTAGGAGTTTGTTTATTAGTTTTATATAGTCTTTGTCTTTAAGATTGTGCTTTGTGATTTTACAGGAGTGATATATTATTGAGGGTCGTATATTTGGTTTGCTGGGGATGACACAGTGTTTGGTGTTATGTGTGTAGTCGTGGTGTCTGTTTGACCTTGTGGGTAGTGAATACCATGGTCAAGTATTTGTTCGTAGGCAGTAATATAGGCATTAGGGTAATTAGTAGTTTTTACTTGTTTGCATTTTGTTAGGGGGGGGTGGGCCAAATTTGATGGTTGATTGTGCTAACAGGTTGTGGAAGAATTGGAAGAGAAGAAAAATAGGTGTGGGGGGAGAGTTGTTCAATGATTGGAATGGGTGTGGAGGGAGGGCTGTTCAATGATTGGATCTTGGGATGAGGGGCGTGGCTGAGTGTAGTTTAAATGTAGGAGTAGTGGGGGCGGGTGTGAATTGGGGGCAGGGAGAGGAGCAGAGTGAGCCCGAGCAGCGGGGCTAACACTGATTCCAAGTATTAACCTGGGATTATGGTATGTTAAGGTAACGTTTTGGCTGTATTTAGATTTGTTTCTTTTTACACCAAAGTTTTAGTCTATTTTTAATCTATAGGTTATACACTTGCAGGATAAATTAATAGCTGCAGGATATAATTTTCTGGGCTATGTGAGGGAATGCAGGGTGAAATTACGGTTGTAGCAGTTTATCCTGTTTGAGGAAAAATGGGGGTGGGGGAAGATAGAAGGCAGTAGGAGTGGTTAGAGGGGGACCTTGATTGACTCAAGACACCACAGCAGAGGTAAGTTTAATGTAAGGGCCTAAAACCTGCACTCAGCACTTAATGTTATTTATGTTTAGCAGGAAAGACAGACCAACAGTATACATTTTTGAGGATTTTTACAAGGGTTACGTGTTCAATGTCAGACAAATAAAACTTTGATACAGGAAGTCTATGATTGTGTAGAAAGCCAGAAAAATACAAGGTATACCTGTAAAACTTAGGGTCAGAAACACTAATGTAAGAGTCAATGTACTTTAGTTACAGGGGAAGGAGGTAAACACTCAAGTAGAAAAGAGCCCTATGGCTGAACAAAATAGTGACTTGCTTAGTTACACAAGCACTGTAAGAGTAAGCTTAACAAATGTTTTTATGTGTGTAACCTACTCTGTTTAATTGCTGGGAGAAAAATGTTTTTTGTTGAGAGAGTGGTAGCCAAATTGCAATCCTGCAGACACCGTTATGCAGCAGCCGCAGTATGCTAGTGGAGCTAACTAGGAAAAGAGAGAAGCAGAGATTCTAGGGTAAGCATTAAGGCAGCAACAGGCAGTTATTTTAAAATAGTACATTGAGAAAGGTATGGGTAAAGTAGCATACTTCAGAGTGGACTAGGATGTATAGCTAAGAAACCTTAGCAAGAGAGCAATGCAGTAAACAAACACTTGCCAGATTTTACAGATATACCAGAAAGCTAAATCAATTATTTACAATAAGTGAATAACAGTTTTTGTTGATTTAGTATCAAAGTGGAAAAGTACTCTATATGTTGATATAAAGACATGTTGGAGCTAGAATTATAGCAGGATATGTGTAGGCATGAGTGGACTTAATGTGACTACCATGCAAGTCATTTAGACTATGTGGGTGAAAATCTGTTAATTAATGGGAAGTTCTAAAGAGCATTGTTTGGGTTTTAGTAGAATTAATATATTTTTTGAAACAGTGGAAGTATTCTTGAGGGAGAAACTGGAAATGTTGATAGTTTTTGGATTGCAAAGAACAAGCAAGTCATCAGCATTTACGTTAAGTGAGTTGACACAAATTGTATGGGAAAATAATCTGTTTTTACTTCAGGGCGCTGTCTGTCCACACATCTCTGGTGTAGCAGTGGGCATAGCAGTAGAGAATACACATGAAGATTGTTCTAGGAGGCTGGGAACAACAGTTTATTACAAGTTGGAGTAAGCCGTATTTTAAGTCTGTTTTACTTAAGGAACAACCAACCTTTGCTATATCAGTGAATACTAATGAGGTATATCATGAAAAGTGCAGACAGAATTATTACAGGACATTACTTTTCACTTGGGGGGGGGTACTTACATATTTTGATGGATTTAAAAATATCTTAATAGAGTGCTTGAATTTTAGATTCAAAACATCAAAAATCTAAAACAATACCTGTGCTAAACAGAAATACAACATAATCATACCTTTCAACTGTCCAGATTTTCACAGAATGTCCAGATTTTTGGCTCGTATTTTTGGTCTGTTCCTCATAAAATTTTTGATTTTCTGGCAAGTTGCTGAGAACTGAAGTCAGTAAATAATGACATGTGTTTTCTGTTTCAGACTTCATATCCTTCAGAAAATACATGTTGACACAAATCCTGTTATTCTAGCAGCTTTCTTAGTTGATAAGAGCAATATTTAAAATCTGTGCCTATATTTGGGCCTTTGTCCTGATTTCTTGCCCCAGAGATTGAAAGGTATGATCATAGTGGACACGACAGTAGGATCATATTGTCTTAAGTTATAAATGTTTGCAATATAAATACGTTTCTAAAGATTTATACTTCAGTTGTTCTTTGTTGAATAAGAAATATTTAAGGTATCTTTAGACTATAACTAAGAATATTATTTGCCTTGCATGTTAAAACATTTGTCAAGGATTCCACACAGGGAAATGTAATCAAAGTTAAAGGAATATATTTGTGAACATTATTCAAAAATAATCAGAAAAATAAACATAATTCCCCCTGTAAGCATGTTTTAGAATGTAGTGCAGAACATGAGTTTTATTCTAATCCTTTAGCGATCATTCAGTCTTACAGAACAGCCAGCGATTTAGTAACTAAAACTGAATGACAAGAAAATTACTGGATTACATATTTTCAAGCAGATAAGCCTCTGAGTTTAAATGGAGGCTAGAGCCTGAAGCCCATTTTGATATCTAGAGCATGGAAACATTAGTCCAGGCAATCATCCTTTGGATGAGACATTAAATATATTCCTGGGGTTTCAAAATACTCTGTGTAGGTTTTACACAAAGCCTACATGGAGTATATGCATTACAGCAATGAGCAGCAGTGCTAATCGCATATTCATGCTGTTCATTGCACTTACATGAATACAAGTAGGTTTCATGGCCTGCAACGGTGCTGCCAGCCCAGAAGTTGTACAGAGCAGCATGAGCGCAGAAAGAAGAAGCATTCAAGTGTGCCTACAGGTAAACCTGCTCCAAGAGATCACGTGGACAGCCACAGTGACTACCAAGACTGAAAATAATGCAATAAAATAACAGCAGTAATAACACAGGAAAAAAAAGTGTACTGAGTGCAGTCTACACTAAAACAATTATTTACAGAATGAAATGATGGAGGGGAGGAAAAACAGCAAGGGCAACTATAAAGAAAGGTACACTGGATAGGGAACGTGTTGATGAAAATGTGCACAGACATGAATGATAGGAAGGAATAAAGGGGAAGAGGACATGACAAATATGGAAATGTCCCCAAGCTAGGATATGTAAATGTATGTACACTTCCAAGACATGTCAGTAGCATAACATTATGCACATATGTAGATAGCACAGTACATACTGCTGATTACACCTCCTGAGTGAGTACATTATGATATAAACAACATGATAATATATATGTGGTAGTCACACAAGGTTACATGTCAATGGAGGTGAATGGTTGTGATATAAACATCACTGACATGCTCCTTGGAGACAGCACTAAACAAGGACAGTATATACAATAGGAGGTATGTGCATACTCTGAAGATCTCTAAAGTGACTTGCTTGATTATGACTGACATGTCACCACAGCTTTCAACCAATCAGGGACACATAGCAACAGACTCTTGGACAAATGTAGAAAGAAACAAGCACGATCAAGGACACTTTTGAAATATTATGACCATTAACCTATGGCATTGATAGAATATGTGACTGTAGCTTGTTATGCATGTTCTGCAGTAACAGATGTGTACAACTGTAATGATTGTTAGTATTTTATAAGAGGAATTTACCATCCCTTCCCCAAAAAGTGACCACTTTTTGGAGAGGTTAAGAGAGGCACTGTTAAACCTGGAGTTGAAATTAGGGGTAATCTTGGTGAGTTGAGAAGTTTGCATGACACATAAACTACAATCCGCCCTGCAAGAATAAAAAATGTGACATTAATGTTGTCACTGAGCTGTGTATTTACTGGGTGTAACATAGGAAGATGTATCACACATACATCTAGGAGAACACCTTGAAGGGAAGTCTGCCTGTCAAATCTTAATGGGTATACATCCCAGGGAATAGTTCTGTATAGCCTACCAGATGTGTGGGAGCTCACTGTGACAAATGTGATACACTCCACTAAAGCATCCCTGCCTATTATAGGTATCGACCATACGGATAACAACACATACAAACACCACACTATCATGAGTGGTTTCTGTACACACACAGCTGGGTATTGCATATAGCTGCCACATGTAATAGCAATATATATCATTTGAAACATCTGCAATTTATATGTGAATTAAGACATGATCCTTGATAATGAATGGTGCAGCAATATGTGAGACTGATGTCAGTGCATCAACTCTGCCCATGTGCACACAAATTACAGCAGTGCAAAGTCAATTGTCAATAATCCAGGAAGCTGTCACTGTGATATTGTGCACATACCAAACAGTACATTGAACACATTCTATAAAGTACATGTCAAACCTCAAACACGTCCCACATGAGCACTGCCCCCTTGACATTGCCAGTGAAAACATTATACTTCCATGAAATCCTAACATACATCTATATGTGTTCAAGCAAACTATCAAGTGGTAATACTTATACGATGTAGTGGTACATCCACAATGCAGTACAGTCACACTGTAGCTGTACCTATGTTACAATTGGGCTTCCAGCTGTATATCACCTCCACATAAAACCTTGGGTATGAATCACTTGTGACAAAGTTGAACCGTTAACACAGTTGTACAACTCTACTTGTTTGATGGCATTACATCAGTTGTACATCATATTCCTGTATGTTTATCAGTGGAAGTTTATGGGGTGTGGGAAAGGGCCCTGATACAATATAAGGGCACATTACAACTGAGGTGGATGTGGTTCATGCAGAACAGTTAATGACACAAATGCTGACAGTAACACAATGCTGATGGAGAACACCTGTATAACCCTTGTGAATAGCACCACAATAGTTCATACAATGAATTTTCCAGTGTTGCAAGTGAATATGAAAATGTCATATGTTTGTGTATATAACATCATTACATGTTAATGAATTCAGGAGTATGTGCCCATGTAATCACTATGAGGTAATATTGCTGTAAATAAGGTAACATTTCCAGATGATAGGTATACACATGCACACCTGCAGCTGTCACAGTGATAGTTGAAAGAGAACTGTATAGAATGTGGATATACTTCACTATCAGAGCATATGCCTTAGTAAGGCAACAATATGCTTAGCATCATTCCATGTCCCCAGTCCTCAGGAAACATATTACTGCAGCTGTTATGAAAGGAACGTGTAGCCAAATGGCAGCAGCAGGCATCAGTGCAGTAGCTCAAATCCCAGATTTGGAATACTCTGTTTTAAGACTATAGTACATCCACATCTTAACATAACACATGCAGGTGACAACATCAACATGTGCAATGTTGATAGGGTCCTAGTAGATTACTTGGCTAATGACCAACAGCCCATACAGGCCTAGCCATTATTATCCCATTTAACCTAAATCGCTATCTCTAGGTGATGGAAGATAGTAGGGGTATGTGCGTATGCATCTGATTTTATTACAGACTGCCTCTGTCCATATGGGATATGGGCACCATCCCATGAGTGAATTACCAGTCACACATCCAGTGGTTTTGAGAGGGCTTGTAGAGGGTCGTGGATGGACTCTACTTCATGATGTGTACATGCATCTTTGAGATAATGACATCCTCAGTGTTCTACAGGAAGGGTGTTATGTGGACAGAGGAAAGAGGGGGATGCTGGATTCAGAGGCTATATAAAAGGTTCTCCTGAGTGGGAGTCAAATGAGAACAGATTCAAAATGGCCATAATATACCACACACATCAGTTGGCTGAGATCAGATTTAAATACCATACCTGTCTACGTGCTAGATTCTGTACAATGCAAGGCCAGTACCACCACAGAAGTATAACTTGCACTCCATCAGAGTGCAACTTTATAGAGGATGACATCATCAGTGTATGCTGAGAAGAAGATGTTGGGAGGAGTGTCTGAAATAGCTGTGGACTCGTATCCTGGTGTAAAATTGTCTCATGACTGACAGTTGAAGGAAGATTCACACCAGTTGTCTGCTGTGAGATCAGAACCCCCACTTGTATAGTTATTATACAAGCTAGATAACAGAGTGCTTAATGCTAGTGCCACCACAGAAGTCTGACTTAAGTAGTGTCAGAGTGCACTTTATAGAGGATGACATCATCTTAGTGCTGCAGGTAACATATACTATTATAAGACTTGAGTGCAAAGCCAGGATTTGAGATATGATTGTGTGAGTGCAATTTATAAAAGTACTCATAAATACATGCTGGCAACCTAGGTCAAATAAGCTGCCATGAATGCATCTTGCAGGAGTGAGACAGAAGTGTACCTGTTTTTCATGATGATGTGTAAATAAGAAACACACACACACACACACACACACACACACACACACACACACACACACACACACACGCACGCACACACACACACACACACACACACACACACACACACACACACGCACACGCACACACGCACACACACACACACACACACACACACACACACGCACACGCACACACACTTGGGAAACAGCAGTAGTGCAATGATGGAGTTATGTGTCATCATATTTGGATGAAGGTATGTCCACATTAATACAAGTTACTGACAATATCAATGTGATATGATCATGTATGACCAATGTCCACTGTTGCTATAAACACATACCAAATGTGGAGTTGTGCCTACATGTGTCTCTTAAAGTCACTATAGTGGTGCCTACAATGTTCCCAGTATGTGGCATACCAGTCACACTACAGACAGCCTTGGTTAGGCTGTTCCAATTCTTAGTCTTGTACTGAGAACCAGTATAGTCCCCCTGCAGTAGCCCCCAGCTGTAGTGCTTGACAAGGAGTGCAGCAAATATTTTTGACTCCTCCACACCCCACCTCTGTGCCCTGAATTTGGCAACATCATTCCAATTGACTGCTATGTCTGCAGAGGTTCTCCAACAACAGTGGCATTGGTTTCTTAACAAATTGTGATCTCACATTTTATGACCAGTGTGCAAACATGCACAACCATGCCAAATGCGTTTGCATGATGGTAAGCAAACAGAAACATTGCCAAGCAAAGAGGAAGGGAGTTATGAAACAGCATTGATGATATGAAACTTGGCAATGATCTTTGGCATGCGTGATGCTATACCTGGTCACGCTTTGTCCCAAGCTCAATATTGAAATGCTCAGTGGCTTGGCTTTTAAGCCTTGACTTTGGAGGGATCAATGGGATGACTTAGCACATATTTTGTTGGGATGTACACATTTGTTAAAAGTAATTTGTACAGGGTGGGATTCAAAGCTGTCTAAGAGAAGACATTAATTTCCACACAGGTGATTATTCTTCATTGCCACAGAAGAAATGTTTGTCAACCATCATCATTAAAGATATACAGTTTAAACAGTGACTGCTGCTATACCTCAATTAGGCCTGTATGTGTGTGACATCAAAAGGTACTGGCTCATGCATTCTAAGGTCTGATGCAGGACTAATGTCTGACAATATATATGAAATGGATAGACTTCCATAACTTTAGTAATAGAGTTTGGAGTTACTATACATACCTCACAATACTTTCTGTTTTACAGTTTTAATTGGATTATGGAAGGAGGTTAGATAATTGTCAGTAAACTACTGTGTCTATCAGAGATAAGCAGCTGCATATTTTATTACATAAACATCATTGCCCTGCTAAACCAGTTACACACATAATTAACAAGGGTTCATATGTCAGTCATTAATGAGCTATGATACTTACAAAAGTATGTGTATGCAAGCAATAATGATACCTTTCTGTCACTCAATCTACCATAAATAGCTGTTGGTATTTAGTTTTACCTTTATAATCAAAGTTTTGGGAGCAGTGACGGTGTGACAACCTTACCGAAATGTAGAGTCTGTTGGATTTGAACCCTGGCTCACATGTGTTTTAACTATTAACTCAATGCACTTGCACCTGGTGCTACAGGGCAAGATAGGCTGTAGATGTATTTTCTGCACTCAGTACTGTTCAGAGTGCTGATGGTCACGCATCGCTTCTGAGCCTGTTTGCGGGTAGGAAGGTGCACCAAATTAAATATTTCACTTTTTTCCTTAAGCAGTGTACCATGTTTGCGCTAATGTAGGCAACATGCAAATGGAAAAGGAAATAGCAAGCACATATTACTTGTGTAAGTACTCATTATAGACCTCCCTCACTAAAAACATCTAATGCTGGACTCCAACCCTGCTTTACCTCTCTTCTCTCCTTTTTTAGCTCAGTGTATTTATACCTTGTAGCATAGAGACAGTCAGCTAACAGGTGGAATTTCTGCAGTCATTACCATCCATGTTGCTGAGTGCTGATAAGTGTGTTTGCACTCTATAAGGTGAATGAAATTAAAATTGTCACTTTTTCCTTAAGCAGTGATCCATGTTTGTGCTGCACCATGTGCCGTTAGATAACTCTGGATTTGAACCATCAGACTATTGCACTTACACAAAACAGTTGTAGTGGGTTGTCTTTCTTTGTCACAGACACAGCTTTGCAATAGTAATCAAATAATTTGCATACAAGCAATTCACATTTTATATCCAGTATTAAACAGTTCATACAGTTGGACATTCTCAGTTGGTTGTCATCACATCTGATTTTGTGCCAGTGTTATTTGGTCCTGCATCCTTTAACAGTTTATAAAATAGTGTCAGTCTCAGTCTCTATATCTTTCAGTGTATATGTACCTGATACAACAAATTCAGCAATCATAATTAAAAAAAAACATAATTCTTGTTTACAGACCCCAATGAATAAAAAATTGGCTATGAAAAATAAAATCAAGCACCACTGGACCGTTCACACTCAGTCTTCTAAACAGTCTAAAAGCTGACATTTGTCAAGTGTATATTTATATTTATTTAATGGTTGCATGTTTTATATTCTTATATATTTAATGGTTGCATGTTTTGTATTCTTATTTTTTATTTTTTATAAATTGATTGTTTTATGCTCCAGCCACTCTTTAGTATTTGTGTTCACCCTCAGTGTTTTTTTTAATTTTCATATTCACAAGTTATGTTTAATCAAATCATCTGTAGTGCAATCTTTACCATTTTCTATGAAAATTGCATGATGGTTCCACTCTGAGAGAATGAAACTGAATGCATCGAGGATCAGAATCTGCGAACTGCATTCACCCCCCCCCCAAAAAAAAAAAAAACAGACAAAAAACACTTTTGAAAGTGAATTTGTAGGGAGGCAAGACCCCTACACCTTTTAAGGTGGGGGGCAAGCCACCCAAATCCCCCCAAACTTACATATACCAGCTCCAAGGTCACATCAACCTGTAGGAGGAGGAAATTCCTCTGAAAAGGACATCACTGCTGGCAGAACTTGCTGATAGTAATTTCTGATGGAGGAATTCCGATCGTTGGTGATTTGAACCTTGGGCAACTGAAGCTCAAGAGTTCAGTCTTCATCCACCTGCTTTGTAACATTGCATGATACCAGGCAACCATTTATATTCATGTTTTCTTTCTTCTTCTGTATCATAAGCTGACCTATGTAAAACGAAAAGACCACAGGCACCTTGCTCCAGCCAGCCAAGTTGATAAACCACTTCAGCAAAAGGCTTATGCAAGCCAATAAGTAGATAAGTTCTGGATTCTAAACGCAGTTTTATTATTTAGAAGCGTTTTCGCCATGCACACTGGCGTGGCTTCTTCAGAGAACAAACAATAAAAATAATCTAAGTCAAGCATTTAAAAGGTAGGGAAAGGAAGTGATGTCATGTCAATTTTTAAAAATTCCTTCAAGTTACAAGTTTCTTGTGATGATTTAAAATATCATATAATAGTGTTAAACACTAGAAAAACAGATCTTAACACATGTATTTGAACATGAAGAATCATCAAGTAGTTTCATAAAGACATTTTAAAATGTCAAAATATGCCAAAACATTTTTTTTGCCAAAAAGTAGTGTTAAGCACTCAAGAACTATGCTTAGCACATATATGTAAAAATACTAGTGTTTACGATTGGTGACCTAACAGCTTGTAGGGCTACCATTAATAAAATTAACAAGAAATTAAGTATAATATGTAAAAAAATAAAATAAGAAGAATGTTAAAAATGCACTCAAGCTAATTATCGTAAATAACTCCTCATTTTCAAAACCGCTATTATGTTGCAGTTCTCGTTCAATCCAGGAAAATGAAAGGCATCTGTTCTAAGCTGCCATTCAAGTTCACAAATTTCAAGTAACAATGGAGTAGGGCCGCCCCTGAAAGTTGCTCGTATTTGGTCTATAGCCATAAATGAGAAACTATGGCCAGGTTGATCAATAATATGTTTAGCTAAGGCGTTACTGTCGTTCCTATTTTTGATCGCATACAAGTGTTCATACATACGATCACGTAGTCTGCGATCAGTCTTTCCAATATAGAAAGAGGGACAACAGTCGCACAAAGCAACATAGATAATAGATTTACTTTCACAATTCAATGGGAATCTAATAGTAAATTTTTTGTCACGTATATTAAATGTCTGGCCCGATCTAACTTTATGACACCTATTGCAAAAACCACATGGGTGCACACCCAACTTCTTGTTGAAAAATTTATTAGAAAAATCCCTTTGTAGGAGCTCTTTTAAATTAGTATTTCTTTTAAATACAAATCTAGGAGATAAACCAAATCTCTCAGTGAGGGTAGGATTACTCAAGATAAAGTCCCAGTTTTTCCGTATGATTGTAGTAATGGCCCTTGAATCAAGGCTATATGTAGTGATGTAACTCAAAGAGGGATCAAAAGGTGTTGTTATGACAAAACCCTCAGGTCCATCAGTAATGGTATTACTAAAATCGTGTAAAGTTTCCAAAGTAGGTTGGGTTTCAACTATAAAGGTATTCTTAGATAAAATGGCCTTAAAAAAGCCATTGATTCTCTTTGTATTTACTTCCGTAACCAACTCATCAATGAGCTGGGTCGGATAACCCCTGTTGGAAAACATGTCTGACAATAGCTTTGTGCGACTGTTGTCCCTCTTTCTATATTGGAAAGACTGATCGCAGACTACGTGATCGTATGTATGAACACTTGTATGCGATCAAAAATAGGAACGACAGTAACGCCTTAGCTAAACATATTATTGATCAACCTGGCCATAGTTTCTCATTTATGGCTATAGACCAAATACAAGCAACTTTCAGGGGCGGCCCTACTCCATTGTTATTTGAAATTTGTGAACTTGAATGGCAGCTTAGAACAGATGCCTTTCATTTTCCTGGATTGAACGAGAACTGCAACATAATAGCGGTTTTGAAAATGAGGAGTTATTTACGATAATTAGCTTGAGTGCATTTTTAACGTTCTTCTTATTTTATTTTTTTACATATTATACTTAATTTCTTGTTAATTTTATTAATGGTAGTCCTACAAGCTGTTAGGTCACCAATCGTAAACACTAGTATTTTTACATATATGTGCTAAGCATAGTTCTTGAGTGCTTAACACTACTTTTTGGCAAAAAAATGTTTTGGCATATTTTGACATTTTAAAATGTTTTTATGAAACTACTTGACGATTCTTCATGTTCAAATACATGTGTTAAGATCTGTTTTTCTAGTGTTTAACACTATTATATGATATTTTAAATCATCACAAGAAACTTGTAACTTGAAGGAATTTTTAAAAATTGACACGACATCACTTCCTTTCCCTACCTTTTAAATGCTTGACTTAGATAATTTTTATTGTTTGTTCTCTGAAGAAGCCACGCCAGTGTGCATGGCGAAAACGCTTCTAAATAATAAAACTGTGTTTAGAATCCAGAACTTATCTACTTATTGGCTTGCATAAGCCTTTTGCTGAAGTGGTTTATCAACTTGGCTGGCTGGAGCAAGGTGCCTGTGGTCTTTTCGTTTTACATTGGTTTTTGTTTTTTTTGTACGCTTTGCTCATAAGCTGACCTGCCTGCATTCGTAAGGACCATCCTACAGTCCTTTTTGAAGCTTTGACTTTGCACTGTTGACAGTAGTTTCCAGAAGTATGTTATGCATTGTAAGGGTAATGTCTTTGCCAAAAATGCACACACAGAAATGCTCAGATGTCCAGACAATAACCGAAGAGCCCTCTTTCAGTCTGACAGCAGATATCTTCTATTTGTGATAGGAATGTATTTCCATATGCAACATTTTTTTTTACATTTACCTCATCTGTAGCTCAAAACTATCCAAAGTACTTTTTGCAGTTTACTGTAGCAATATCAGACTGGGTCAAAACATGACATATTGCATGGGTACTCAAACTTTTCTTCAACATTTGTAATGTTTCTTGTTACTTTGCATAGCATATGAATAGACCAACTTTGGTTATTAACTCCCTGGTTGACTCTTGAAGTGTGCATTTATTAAAGCACTATATCTCTTTAAATGGATGCAAATGTAATGTATTGCATACCATTTGATAAAAGTCTCTTGCAATAAAGCCTAACATAGGGATGCATCTTGTTGTTTAAGATCCCACAGAAATGTATATAGTGTATGGTGTCAGAAAAAGAAATCTAATTTATGACATATGTATGACATGTTTTGCATCTTGCTGTGAGTGGAATCATACCTCTCAACTGTCCAGATTTTCACAGAATGTCAAGATTTTTGCTTCACATTTTTGGTTTGTTTTTCATAAAATCTGTGTTTTTCTAACAAACCACTGGGATGATCTGAGGATCATAGTATCTAAATAATAACATAGAATTGAGTTTCAGACTTCATATTCTTCAGAAAGATGTATGCTAAGACAAATCATGTTATTCTATTAATTTCTAAGTTTATAAGAGCAATATTTAAAATATGTCCTGATTTTTGGGCTTTTGTCCCCCCATTATGTCAGGTTTTGTTCAGATTTCTTGTGCTAAGAGGTTGAGAGGTATAAGTGGAATTGCAGAGAAACCAGAGAAAGTCCAGTGTGCAGCACCTCTAGATGCCACAGATGAAGAAGCCATACTGTTATTAGCACTTTTAGCCTCAATGAATGGAAAAACAATCTAGAATAATGACAGATACGCTTAAATCATATTGTCAGCCAAAGAATACGTTGCCTACTATAAAATGTTTATTCTTTAATATAAATCAAGGGGCTAAAGAGATGATAGATATTTATTTTAATGAGGCCAAAACACCCTGAGATACTGTACATTCAGTGACTGGCTTGATTCACTGATGAGACCTAAAATTGTTTGTGGCATTATAAAACACCTTGTTAGAGGCATATTTAACAGCTTTTCTACAGATGGTTCAGGTAAAATTCATTTAATATCATCAGTCCAAAGAAACAATGCTGAGAAACATAGCTTTGCTCACTGTTTTCCATAGGAAATCATTGCCAGTGATTCCTACGTATGCACTGGTAGTGATTCTCTTGTTTTGGGAGATTTCTTCTTGCTTTGAGTTGATGCTATCATGTAGTTCAGTTTACATTTATAAGTTTGTGGGGTGGAGTGGGGGCTTGCCTTTTTATAAAAAATGCTTAAAGTTACTTTTTTGCCCTTCACTGATTTGAGCATTATATTTCAGCATTTGGATTGCTCAGAACTGAGTAGTTTGGTGATTCAGAGTAAAAACAGATTTAACATTAGATAAAACACTGGAATTGTTCAAGGAGAGTGAAACTGCAAGCATTCATTTGAAAAGGTTGTATGAAGAGCTGGTTGTATGAAAAATAAAGACAGAAACTGATAATAAGGAAAAAAATTCAATAGCTTATAAACAAAATAGAAACAGAAATGATGATACACAGCAATCTCTGATGGTACCCTGAAACAGACATGCAGTTAGAAATAAAGCTGCATGTGCAATGTCTGCTTACAGGTACTGGAAAGGCCATTTAAACATCATAACCAGATCTGTAGGTTCTGTGAGGTTTCAATCATTTTATAAAAGTATATAACTAAAGAAAACAGTTAATTAACAAAATTCACATTCTATTGAGTTTAATGGTCAAGCAAAAGCTGAAATGATTGAGTGATAGATATGCGAATGCTGAACATACAAAACACTGAAAATATGTAACAGTCAGAAAAAGTTGATTAAAAAGGCAAATGTATTATTTTTATGCTTGACACTTGTGCAGCATGTACTATTCTTTCAGAATTTTGTTTTTAAAGCAGTGATTTTATCTTGTACTGAATATAACTTTACATGTCTTCTTTCAATTTATTTGGGTCATAAACTGAAACCAGTGGATTAGATCATAGGAGATTACCAGGCTATCAACCTGGAGGTCATTTCAAGCCTAGTCATTTTATCTCAATATAATATCATGGATATGCTAGTCAGTACCCCAGATTGCATTTAGTAATGGCTGCCCATGCCCAGGATAGTTGTGGGTGCTATCCCCGGTAAGAATTTATGGTGTCCCATCCTCTTGTCCAGGTTCCTCTTGAAAAGTGTCATAGAGGTGCTCTGTTTCACATGAATTGGTAGCCTATTTTAAAGATGTGGTAGTCACTGGGAGATAAATCTGTCTCTCCATCATGTCCTATTTAAGTTGCAGGCCATATTTATGTCTCTGGAATGGGTAGCCCCAGTGCTGTTTGATTTACGGATATGCAAGTTCATTACTTTTAAACACAAATCTGAAAAGGATAATCATTCATCCCAAACAGCATTTTTGCAAAATGTAGTCAGCCAACCAAACTGTTTTGAGTCACTTGACTTATGAGAAATATATTGTTATTAAAAGAGTTCACTTTGTGCAGGCACAAAACAACTTGGGTGTTTGTGTAGGAGACTTATTGAATTTTCTAAGACAAATGACATAAAAATTTTTAATTCTAATTATGACATCTAGCAAGACTGATTGTAAAAAGGGTATTATAAGAGGCAGACCCCAACAAATTATCTGAATATTTACGAGAACAGTAGGGGAACACTATTATGAATGTATGTTTGGGAGTCCAAGACACAAGATTAAAGGAGGATATTGCCTAGTGCAGATTATTGAGGACGTTATTCAGACATACCTCACTGTAAATATTTTTCAGTCCTGGATACAAATCAAGGCTCCTGGCAAGTCAAACTTGATGAATCTTGTGCAAAGATAAATATTTTTAACATAAACTTGTTCAGATACAGACTCCTTTTTCATAACAATTTTATTGCAATTATATATACATGAGCAAATGCACTAACATAATAAAACAACTAACAACTGTTTACACACATTCTTGCTATATTCATTACTAAGATTCATTAAACAGACAAACAGAATAAACAGGTCATAGATCATATATTAATATTTCTCCATTAGTACATTCAATTTTATTCAGTAATTATATTTTGTTTGTTTTCATCTTAATTGTAGACATTTCTTTTGACACACAACAATGACAGTATTTATAAATTCTGGAAATGAAGGTGTAATCTCAGGTTTCCTTTTTTTGTTGTCATCTTCCTGGATATTGCAACAAGTTCAAGAGAAGTAGGACTTAAAACTCGGATGCACATCCAGGAACTGGAACATCAAACAACACCAGACATTTGTCTAATACAAATTTATCAGACCACAGCACTTAGAGGAAACACTGCATCCCTAAAAGTTGTAGAACTTTACAATGATAAACCATATACTGGCAGTTTGATTTGACTAAAGATTTACTCCTCCAGCAACCAACACCTTCCTTTTGGTATATAATGCCAATTCTGGTCTGAGAAATAAATAATCTGTGTATAGACATTTTCCAAGAGAATAACCTCTTTTTATATCTATTGTAGTTAAAGGTGAACAGCTCATTTGGAGACCCTACCCACCATAATTATCATTGATATAAAATGTATAGTTCTTAATTATTTTATATATTTTAAATAAATACATTCTCTGTATCTCACCATTTGTTATGAGATGGTTTAGAAAACCAAGAATGGATCAATATTCATATTGAATTATACCCAACATTAAATTTACTTTAGAGATTAAAAATTGGATAGTGGTTTGTACTATGAGACAGTTTTTCATATTCACATCATATTTACCCACTAAATAGGCTATATATGTTAAACATATTAGTTTCTCTTTGTATTTGATTCTAAAAGATCAAAACTCTATTTTTAAGCTTTACATTTTTGGAAAAATCTATATGTCTATACATTATGGTATAAATACTATAAGGGAATAATGTGAAATACATTGCTTTTATCTCATGGCATTTGTATAAACAATTTCTAAACATTTTAATATGTTGTTTATGCAAGTGGAATCTGTTGGATTATTAGTGTTCTTAAATAAATATTTCTTTAACAGCCACTACATATTATTATTATTTAAGATTTGTATATGTTGCACAGAGATATTTTTCTTTTTTAGCTTAATGGTTTTATGCAGTATTTTCCAATTGACTGAATAATCAGAATGCAATCGTTAAGCTACTGTTTTAATAACTGAAGTTAGAGGATATGTTTCTAAATTAGGAAATTCTATTTCACCATATTTCCATCCCCTTACGTGATGAACAACAGTTATTTTGTTTATTGGGGTGCCATAAGAACTTCAAGCAAATGTCATTAAATTGTTGTGTTTTTAGAAGGATCAAAAGAAGTTGTCTGTATAGTGTATAGTATGTTGGGTAAAATGACCATTTTAATTTATATCAATCTAATTTCCACAGAAAAGTATAACTTATTCTGCATATTTATTATTGTTTTAATGGTAACTAAAACCTTTTTTTATAATTCATAGGTTCATAGGTTCATAGGTTGGTACTAGGCTATCAGCCCTAGGGCCTATACAAGCCTAGCCATAACAATTCCCTGGCTATTTCTTCCCACATTATTTACTTTCCTGGACCCCTGTCTAGAAGGGCGACTGACGTGATCCCTTGGGTGAATTTCCTTTCTCCCACCCAATCATCAAGGTTCCTCTTGAAGAGGTCCAAAGAGGCACTCTGCTTGACATGTATGGGCAATCTATTCCAGAGTCTGGGGAGTCTCTGGGTCAGGAACCTATCCCTCCAGCATATTTTGTTTATTGTGATGACAAGGTTTAGATCCCTGGAGCGTGTAGCTCTGAGGGATTGGGATTTCTTTAAGTGTAGCATGTCCAACAGCTCTGGGTTTGACATGGCCTTGTATGTTAAGCAGAGATCGCCTCTGAGTAGACGATATGCGACAGAGTATAGCTGGAGTTTTTTAAGGCGGTCAGCGCAGGGCATCTGCTTTAGGCCTGTGATTCTTTTAGTGAGGTATTTCTGAGGCCTTTCCAGTTGTTGCAGATGTCTTGAGAGGTACATACCAAATGGGGCGTTGTATTCTATAATGGGTCTAATGAGGGATGAGTACAGTGGGACAATGACCTAATTTTTTCTGGATGAAAAGCCCTTCGTGATGAGGTGTGCCACATAGAAGGATTTCCTGACTGTTGTGGCGATGTGGTTATCGAAGGTGAGACCACTGTCCACCTGTGTCCCTAAGTCTCTTATCACACTTTCTGTGTTTAGTGTACTGCCACCTATATGGTAATTCATGGATACATGTTTTTCCCAAAGGGGATAACAATACATTTCTTGGCATTGAGCTTGAGCCCATGGCTCTGGCACCAAGCATCTGTTTCTGTAAGGCCCTTTTGTAGAGTATCCACATCATTTGGGATTCAATAATGGCTCCCAGTTTGCAGTCATCTGCAAACTTTGTTAGCCAGAGTCCCTTAGTGTTGACCTGTACTTCAGAGAAGTAGATGCCAAACAAGAGCGGCCCCAGGACTGAACCCTGAGGTACTCCACTTGTCACTTATCTGGAGCTGGATTTGGAGTCGGCTACTTTTACAGTGTGGGTTCTATCAGTAAGCCATTTAGCAACCCATTGGGTGACATAGGGATTAATGCCCAACTTAGTAAGTTTATCTATGATTCCAGAGTGGGGATGGTGTCAAAGGCCTTGGCAAGGTCTAGATAGGCTGTGTGGACCACCTTACCCTTGTCCATGGCTCTGGAGACTGATTCAAAGAAGTCAATCAGGTTCAGGAGACAAGATCGGCCCTTCACAAACCCAAACTGGGTGGGGTCCAGTGTTTGAAGGTTGCCAATGTCTTTGTTTATAAGTTCCATGATAATACGCTCCATGGCCTTGCAGATAAGGCTTGTCAGACTGATGGGATGGTAGTTTCCGGGATCCAAGGTGGATTCCCCCCTTGTGGATTGGGATAACTGTAGCTCTGCGCCACTCAGTGGGCATGAAACCTGAGGTGAGGCTATGATTAAACATGACACTTAGGTGAGGTGCCAGTTCATATTGTAGTTCATATAGTACACAGCCCGGGATGTCATCTGGTCCCATGGATGCTGTATTCTTGGCTTTAGAGAGTGCGTTTTGTACCTGTGTGGCCGTTATTACTGGAATTTGGCAATCTTCCGGTATTGAGATGGGCCATTTAGGGGGTGAGAGGGGGGTGAAGTTGGCACTGAATCGATCTGCCAGGATATTGGCAATATCCTTCGGATTAGTATATTTAATGCCATTCTGTTTTAGCTCAGAGCAGATCTGAGCATTGCCATTTAGATTCTTGACATAGTTATAGAATGCTTTGTGGTTGTCTTTGGAATCTTTGGCAATTTTATTTTCGTAAATAGCGTTGGAGGATTTTATGAGGCATCTCAGTTTCTTACTGAGGCTAGTAAGGAGTTTTTGCATCCTGGGATTTTCCTCTTTTCTGCAAAAGTTTCTTCCTTTTGTTGTAAAGTTTGTTTATGGCAGGGGACCACCAGATTGGCTTCCTTTTTGGATGAGAGCATTTTGGTTCTATTTGGGATGGCATGATTCATGCATGAGTGGATGTGCTCATACAGTGCCTTAGTGTAGGATTCAGCAGTTGAACTTTCAGTTCCGTCTGCATGGGTGTCATGAAGTTTGCCACTTCTGACTTGAGTAGCATGAAGTTGGCTTTGGAGAAGTTTTTATGGTGGTTTCTTTACTGGGGGTGGGGTGGGATGTGGATGTTAAGGGTGATTAGCTTATAGTCAGACCTGACTAACGAGGGGTGACCATAGGTATGGAGCATTGATTTCCCATGTTGGTAATGACCAGGTCTAGGATATTGGAGCCCCTGGTGGGACTATGGATTAGTTGATCCAGGGCGTTGGAATTTATGAATTCCAAGAACCGTTGCAAAGGTGTTGGGACATGAGTAGTTTTCCCAGTTAATGGCAGGGTAGTTAAAATCACCCAGTATTAGGGTGTTTGGTTCTATCTTAATATTTTCCAGTATGTTTAGAAAGGTGTAGTGAGAATCTTGGGGTATGGTGGGGATCTGTAGCAAGCTACAATTTGGATTGCAGTCTTACCTAGTGTTAGTTGCACTTGGAGAATTTCAGACACATTGTGTTGGCCAACTAGCCTGGTGGTGTGAATATCCTTGGTGAATATTGACACTCCTCCACCTTTAGTGTTTCGGTCCTGGTTTGGTGGCCGAAAAGTGTGGTAAGAATTGTAGCCTGGTATTGCAGGGGTGCTCTCTGGAGCCTTGAACCAGGTCTCAGTTACTGCACAGATATCGATGTTCTCCATTTTTAGGAGTGCCTCGAGAGAGTGCATTTTGAGGTTTAGACTTCTATCATTGAGTAGCATTACCTTCAGATTTTGCATGCTGGTACCTGTTACGGTGGTGGTTTTGTCCTTTGAAGTTTGCCTAAAAAAGGCACTATAGGGGTGGCAAGAGCCTTAGCCAGTAACCTGAATCCCAGGGGCGACAGGTGCAGACCATCTCTGGCAAAGCATCGTGGTCTGTCAATCATGTCATCCCAGGCAGACAGATACTGGATCCCCTTTGAATGACACCATAAGCTTAGCCAATTGTTGAAGTCAATCATTTTATCCTTATATTGTGGTATCATTCTGGGTGAAGGCAGGATGCTACTCAGGGCTAGGGTCATACCTGCCTGGGCCACATGATCCGAGAGCTCTTCCATGTCTCTTTTCATGTAGTCCAGGGAGGTACATCTCAAGTCATTCACTCCAACATGGACAATGACAGAGTCATATTTGTACTTGTTGTGGAGTGACTTGAGTGCATATGTTATGTGGCAGATCCTGGCACCCGACAGGCAGCTGACTGTAATTTTCTCCTTATTCAACCTGGTGAGAGGGACATCAGTGTGCCGGACTATAGAGTCACCTATGACTAAAGTGTTAGGTACATTGTCTTGCCTTAGGAGCTATTGCTGGGTGGCACACTGGTGTTGTGAACTATGTGACACATTGGTTGTGATTGGTGTTTGTTTGCATTTCAGCTTCAGAGGTCTTTGTTGCTTGGGCAGGTTACAGTTAAGGGCCTCTGCATATGTGGATTTAGTGTTGCCATATGTGGGTGTTGGTGGTGCGGGTTTAGAAGGGCTATGTGTTGCTTGAGGTGTAGTGTGGGTGTTAACCTTCTCCTCTTGACTGTTTAGCACAATCTTGGGTGGAGAGAGCTTTGCTTCCATTTTGGCTATGTAAGTGCATCTCTCACAGGTTGTAGTGTTGGGTGGTAGGAGGAGAGGGTTGTCTGTGTACATGAGGCAATTGCTGCATTGCCCCAGTATGCCCAGATTCACCAGGTGGACAGGAGAAATCACCGAAGCTGACCCTTGGACATGCCTGGTTTGGGGCTTTTTTTTTCTTTGTAAAGTATAGGAGCTGTTTCCTTAGCAAGGTACTTTGCAATTATAGGCTGTTTAGTGCCTACTATTAATTTCTCTTTGTTAACAAGGAGAGTTCAGTGTTTGTATGAGTTTAAGGCTTCCTAGTGCTTTCCAGCAGGTATTAGTGAAAGTGCTAGTCACAGGGATGCTTAAAGGTAAGATTGAAAAGAATGCACTCTGCAGTGTGCACTAGAGAAGTTAGATGTGAAAGTAGGTAACTTGAGTTTTACCTGTTTAAAAGTTAAGGTTTAGTGGAGAGTTACTATTTTTAAAACAGCAAGATGGATTGAAAGGGGTGGTCACTTTTGTATTTTGGTACTATGAAATACTGTAGGATGGCCAATAAATTTAAATAATTGAAGGGGTGGGATTTCAAAAATGATGATTTTGTGATTACTCACATAAGCCAGTGAAAGTAGAGAGAAATGAGATATATGGTCAGATTAACATAAGAGGCGGGCAACTAGAAAGACAGTGGTATTTAACAAGACAACTTAAATGGGTGGGAGGGCGTGAAAAAATTCTGCCTGACTCAGAACAGAGAGAGCTGTGGTCTCTTTAGAAGTTTTAATATGCTGTTAAAGCAGAATGCAAGCAAAACACAAGGTAAAGAAAACAAACTACAGTATTCAAAATATAGAAAGGCAATACAGTAATACAAAAAATAAAAGCAAACTAACCTTTCCTTCACAGCAAAGTGTAGCAGAGTCTGGATGAGCTGCTACTAGTTCTTTACAATTGTATATAAGATTTACTCATCAATATTTAAATTATTTTCTATTCCATTTAAATTCACTATTTGTTCTCATCAAATAATTTAACCCTTAGTTAATTACTAAGGTGTTTTATTTTGATTGAACTTTAGACCTGACATTAGTTGAAAATATTTAAATGAATGTTTTGTATTTGAAAGTACGCTATACAATATGTAAAACATGCTAAAGACACATATATCTAAAGAATATTTAGTGTATTTTATACAGTTCATGTACAACGTCACTGTAAAATTTTAGTACACAGACAGCAGATGAGGCATATGCAAGTTTTATCCAGCCAGTTATTCACCTGAGATATGTAAGCAGGTGAGAAAGTGAGTATTTGATATTTACTTGACTTGGCTGCATATGGAATGGACATATTAATAGTCATGGTATAAAGTCATTACTGGTTTGTTGAGAGGTATGAGTTCACTGGGATTTTAAAATGTAGATGAGAGGTGAGTAGACTAAGAGTATGGGGCTTGTTACATTTACAGGACTGTTTTGGTGACAAATATGTTTTCAAGTTGGTTTTAAATAGTAGATGGGATAAGATATTTCTGTCATTTGTTATGAAAAGTTCCACAGTTTTGCAATGTACATGGAGGATAGGCAGTCTCCAGTATGACTTTTAGATTTTTAAGTCAGCACTAATTGTTGGCTCAGTGAAGACAGTTCTCTGTGAGACAACAATTACCAGTTTAATAACTGGCTGGTAGCAGAACATCTGTTTGGGCTATAGAGAGTATTATGAGCGGTCTTAATGTGAACGTAGGCTAATAGATCAGGTAGTTTAAGCCAGTCACGGGAATGAAGTGCAAGACAGTGACATGTTTGGTTAATGTGGTTATTTGTAAATATTGCAATCTTATTACATGATTACTCCCGTTTAGCTAGCCAAGAGGGCTGTATGTTAGTCAAAATTGGTGAGGCATATAGGAGACTAGGGAGTGGAAAGATATGAGCTATGGTCTTGCATGCATTGTCTAATAGAAAACATTTGGCTTTATGCAAAAAAGTCTTAGCTTGTGTTTTTTTTTTTTGAGCTGCATATTTGATATGCTAACTGAATTTTAATCAGTGGTTAATTATTATACCTAATAGTTTTATGTTTTGTTCTAGCTCAAGTCTAATATTATTGACTGATAATATTTTTTAGTCGCAGTAGTTTGATTGCTGGGTTAGAGATGAAAGTACCATAAGATTTATTTTCTTGGGATATAGGAGTAGTTTAGATTGTTGAAGCCATTTTTCAATTTTTGTGAAGGACTGCTGTAGGTCATCTTGGAGCTGTTTGACTGAAGAGGCTACACACGTTAGTTTTCAACCATTTGTATATTGGATTATGTTTTCTGGGAGAGAGGGTTATGTATTTTATTTATAAATATATTAAAGAGTAATGGTCCTAATATTGAACCTTGTGGCACACCCAATTTAAGTCTCCTGAGGAGCTGAGATCTCATCTACTTAGAATACACAATGTGTTATGTGGCTAAGGTAATTTTTAAACCAACTGTAGTGTTTGTGAGGTCCAGTTTGCTGAGCCTAGATAATAATATGGGATATGAAATTGTATCAAATACTTTCTCATCTGAGACATTACACAAGAACATTAGTCAATTAAAACAATGTAATTTGCCCAAAGAGAATAAAACAGTGTGTCCCAATGTTAACAAAGCAGACCAGAGGGGATCGAGAGTTGAAACTGTAATGAGAAGTCAGGGGAAATTAAACAAATTTTAACCCTGACAATGGCAAGGCTATCAACATCAGTGGCTGGCTCAGACAGGATTTTCAGCTTGGGCACAGAATTAACATGGTAAGAGACAACATTTTAATTCAATTATAAAAGTATGAGAAAAACGTTAAAATTTAGAGTGCTTCAAATAGCTGATATTTATTTAAAAGAATGCATAAAGGAAAGGATTTTTCCTAAAGGATTAAGAATTATTAAACTTCCTTTTGGCATTCAGCCTAACAGTGAATTCTACAATGAAAATATTCACTGGTTCAACAGAACAAGTCTTGAAATGTTGACTATCATGATAACAGTAAATAACAAACCGATGTGTATTGTAGAGAAACACATGCATTAAATGTTTCCGTCAGTAACAATTTGTTTTTTTAGCTTCATTAAAGATGAAAATAAATGGATATTTCAAAAAGTGGATAAACAAGCATGTATTAACCAGAAACAAAAAGTAAAAAAGACTTCCAACCCTTACCCCCCCACATTTGCATGTCCAACAATTATGACGGTAGTGACAAGGACACAGAAAAAAGACAGGACAACATGTCAGACTTGGAAAATTTCATTTTTCTCAACATGGTGTTCTAAAAGGGGTTACACCAGATAATCTATATAATCTGCAAGTTCTAAGTTTTGCCACTATGCTATAAAACTAGGAAGTTACTCATGTCACCTCATGTCCCCACTATTCACAAAGTAATATGCAGGTAGAAAGAACAGCAGAAGCTGTTTATAATCTTATGAAGAAATCCAACATTTGCTCAGCATCCATTTGCCATATTCTGATTCTTGAATATAGAAATTTGCTATGACATGGAAAAGGCCTTTCACTATCTCATCTTCTCCTGGGCAGAAGGTTGAAATCAAAGTTATCACTATCATACTTAACTAGGTAACAGAGCATGAAAAAAGAATCAGAAGAAACAGAAAATAGTTTTATAACAGACAACACAAGGCACTGATTTCTTCAAAAGCAGACCACAGAGTGAGAATGCAATTAGCTGTAAAGTCAAACATCCTGTTTTCAATGCAAGCAGATGTCAGTATAGAGGTGGAAGAACCTAGCTTACTGTTTAGAGAAGATGGATTTGTAAGTTTTTGAGAGTAAGAGAAGATATCTTTGTAACATACTAGACTCCACCATGTGGTATGTCTACATATTATTGAAAATGCCATGATGTGTCTTAATCTGAGCAGTTTTAGGCCTCTCTACATTTTCAGTGAACTAAGAGTTCAAAGGTTGAAAGTGGATTGCAGTCATCTAAAAAGCTAACTACAGATGTTACAGCAACTGAATATAGCAAAACAGGTCTAAAATTCAAGTTAGTCCAAAAGACTGATGTCGATATTAATTCATTTAATTATAATGACTGTACTGGTCTAGACTTCTCATATTATTCTAAACTGATAAAGAAATCTTGGATGCTGATTGCTTCTAATTCAAAGAATGAACAGTGACTGTATGACTTTAAGACTAAAGAAATTTAAGAAAAGTTTTAAGACCAGAATATTCTGACTGTTTATAATTCAAAATCTGAAAATGTGATTTGAAATGAAAATTGAAAAGGTTTAAGAAAAATGTTCAAAGTTACATGTAATAATTTCACATGAAAATTAATTCTGCATCATTTACACATGGCATGCTAGTATAATCTAATACAGAACCATATTTTTATACCACTGTAAATAAAGCAGAGAATTATTTATATTCTAAACAAAGAATGATATAATCCAAGCTACTGGCACAGGAGCACGGTAGCTGCATGTGATTCTGTTGAGATAAACTAGTGAGCAAGGAAGCCAAAAAGCTGGCTATGGGGTAGGCTTTAGTGGGCAATGGTCAGCTTGTTTATCTCAGGAGACAGGGCATGGGATTTTACAGCACAGTTCTGCCCTCAAGTGGAGGCTAGGGAGCAGCAGTACTTCCATGCAATCTGTGGGTGGGGTGGATGTCAGCCCATCATGTGTTTATGAGCATTCATATTTACATGCTTGCATGGCCTTTAACTGTGGGACATTTAGGGTTCAGAAATAAATCCATGCAGCCAGGATTAGATGACACAGGGTCAAGATACCTCAATATCCTTTTCCTCTCTCTTGATGGTGGTATCAATGCTGTACCAAACGTGGCCAGGTTGTGGTCATGGTCTGGGGGGAAGTCATTTGCTCAGGGCATGCTTGAAATGAAAGGCATCAGTCTATGAGGATGGTCATCCTGGCAAAAGAAACCAAAAAAAAAAAACAGTAAGTAAAGAGAATACACTGTATGAATATAAAAGTAATACATCTCTTTAAATGGGTGTAACAATGAGTTGCATGCCATGTAATTAAGAACTCTCTGTCACTGTCTTGCAGTAAAGCCATCTAGTATTAATAGTAATATCAAACCAGGTTATACCTCTAAAGTCAGGCAAGCATCAATATTAATATCAAACCAGTTATACTTGTGTGTCAGGCAAGCATTATCAGCCCAGCTATACTTCTATGTCAGGCAAGCATTAATATTAATATCAAAGAATTAAAAAACTACATCACTGATAAAGTTAGAGACTTTATCCTACTCCACACTTCGACTGGGAAACCCCATTGTGGTCAGGTAGGAGACTCTATCGGGAAAGTCCTGGGCAGTGCATCCACTCCACTGGTGAGGCTTCTATCAACAGACAGAGAGTCCCAGTTTTTATACCCTAGCTATTTACCAGGTTTTATGGGAACTTAACCTTTAGAGATCAACAAAGACTTTCCAGAACAGACCAGTATTGGCCACCCATCCCAGAATGTTCCAGTCAAGCCTGCCAACCCCTATGACTCTGCAATTTCACATGATAAAAACATAAAAGAATGTAACAAACAAGTACCTTATCAGACTTCTAGAAATGTGAAAGAATGTAATAAACAGGTGTCTTTTGGTCACATAGACTAATAAACAGGTGTCTTATCAAACTTCTAGAAATGTAAAGAATGCAATAACCAAGTGTCTTCTAGTCACATAGACTAGATAGTAAACAACTTTTGAAATAGTTCTGTTCCATAGAAAAATAAAGAATAAATTAACCTTTTCACTCAGTTCTATATACTGAGGCAGAAGTCAATCTCTCATTCACTCAAGGTAAAAGCCTTTCATATCACATTTGTATCACACCCTCTTTACCCAGGCCAGTAATCAAGGAGTCTCAATCCTCACTACTGACACTGGTGAGAGACCATCATTAAAACAGGGATGGATTTACACAGTAATTTATAATGCACCTCCCTGCATCAAGCACAATTTCCACCAAGAGCAGTTTCATGTGACTGACACACCCACATCTGGGTAACACACACACACACACACACACACACACACACACACACACACACACACACACACACACACACACACACTCCTGGGAAAGGCTGACACAGATTTACTAGCTGTGCTTCCTTATGCCCAGACAATGAGGTAATGATGCTGCCAGTCACTGTCAGGCTCTTACAAAGGTACCCAATTATACTGAGTAAAATCAATACTAACATAAATGATAGAGTGTAATCCAAGCAACAAGGCTTTTTGGAGTGGCCAAAGTATCACTAGAATAAGCAGAAGTACTCTCAAGATGTTAAAAGTAATCTCTAAAAGACCAGCTACAATAAAAGGTATACAAATATTTAAAAAATGTAATAAAATAGAAAACATGAGAATATTAAATATTTAAGTGCAATAAACATTAGAGTTTCAGTCACAGGAGAAATAAAAATAACACAGTTGGACAGATTCAAGCAGACGCAGAAAATAAAATACTTAGTAATCTCACTGTAATTCCTGACTGCCTAAAAACTCTTCCCTATCTAACTTAATTAATACAGCAAGACAAAACAAGATGTTGAGTTGCTTACTTCCACAAGGCAAATTGATGTTCTTCCAACTTACACTGATCTAACTGAACTGACTGTGATAACTGTCATAGATTTTTATATCAGGAACCAAAGGAAAAAAAAAAGCTGATCTGTGAGTTCCATCCTCTCAGTGCTGGTTATAGAATGACATCACATTTGATCATACAACTCTGGTAGAGTACAGACTCAGAGCTTTTCTAAGATCTGTTGCAGTATCTAAAAATTATAGAATTCTTTGTTTAAACATAAACATTTAATCAGTTATAATAACACTGTTGATATATTTTTAACATAAGCATATGTACAAGTCAGTGTGACAGCCAAACAACACAAAACCATCCACAAATCTATTTACAAAACTCTAGCTAACTATTCTGGCATATGTTACACATGCACTGCCCTATTCTCCCTGATACAGATGGCAATACCTCACATTGTCACATCATATAACAGCCTACTCATTTGCCATTCAACACTGTAGAATTTCTGCTTTTCAGATGCACCACTCTACTGTGAAGCTGTGCTGCGGCCTTTTGGTTTCGACATAGTAGCTCACAGGGAAATGTCTCATGACCTACACGCTGGAACCCATCCCACAACTGTAACTTTGTGACACACAATTATTGCATTTGAGGAGTGAGAGGTATGCCCACAGTCTCAGTAATGAAGTATATTCAGAGTGGGTATAGGACTCAGTCAAGGGTAGGTCTTACTCTCTTGTTATTTGTAATTTTCATGAATAAGAAATTGAGGCATAACTGAATACTAGTGAATATCCACTTTAGCTACATGTTATTTCCAGATAATGTAAAAACAACATAAGATAATGTAATCCTAACCTTAAGCCTTAAGTGATTGTGAAATCCAGTATTCAGTGGAGTATTTCACTGCTGAGTGTGAAGTCCTTGAGATAAAAATCAGCATTCCGATATCAAAGGCCATGGTTCAGATCTTTAAGAGAGTGCCTTCATTCCGCTGTATCAGGTGGAGGAGATTAAGTATCGTGGAGTATTTTTCCTTGAAGGAACATACAAAGACATGGGTAGTTTGAGCAGCAGATGGGTACAGTGATGTAAGTACTACAGGTCTTCTACTTTATTGTAGTAGTGAAGCAGGAAGTGAGCCATAAGATGAAGCTTTCAGTTTACTGGTAAATGTGTATCCCCATCCTATGGGTGTGAGTTTTTGATAGTAAGTGAAAGAGTGAGAACATGGACATAAGCAACAGAAAAGAAGGGTTGTCCCTAGGGTAGCTTGGCTTATGTTTTGTGATAAGATGATGAACTTGAAGATCCTAGAGATTTTCAGAGTGAAATGATGTTGCTCCTTCAGGTTAAGAGAAGTCAACAGAGGTGATCTGAGCACTTTGTAAGGATGGTCTCTACTTATTTCCAATAGAAATGTACAAAACATCCTTCCTCCCGAAAGGGGAAACTGAGTAGACTGACAACATGTTTAAGTGATTATATCTCTAAGTTTTCTTGGGAACATTTGGGGGAGATCCCACAAGAAGAGTTGGAGAGCACTGATACTACTGATAGGGATGTCTTTCAGAGAACAAGTCAAAGAAAACTAGAAAATCTTAGAAAATAGATAGATGAATTAATCCACAAATCTCAATAACAATTTTATTAAAAATAACAGGTTTCTTTAAGCTAGCTGAATGAATCCACAAAACACAATAATAATTTTATCAAACATAACAGTTTTATTTATTTAATTTAATTCAATTTTTAAGTTTGTCCGACACATTTCTTACTGTTTTGTCATATTTCCTTAAATAGTTCACAGATTCACAGGTGATTCCTAGGGTATCAGCCCAAGAGCCATTTTTAAGCCTAGACAAGCTTATCACTAATCTCTTCTATGCATTATAATATTTAATTACTTCTGGCAAGTGTATTATATGCTGCAAGATTTCAGCAGCTGAACTGACTCTAAATATTAGTCCCATATATCCCATTAATCCTGTGTGAGTTAAGGAAAGATATCTACCTCTTAGTTCTAGGATACTGACCCCATGATTCAATAACCTTATTTTTCCATGCAGGAACAGTGTAGCCACTCTTGCACGGAATACAGCTGCTGAGCGATCCAGTAAAGTAGTGTTTTGACGTGCACGAGCCTGAATACATGCCCCAGGAATCATGAAGCTTGCGCAGGCATAGTGTCAGCGATCTAACACCAAATATGGCCGCCGAGCGATTCAGGTATGAGCTGTTTCTATGTGCACTAACTGCATAAGCTACGCCCGCACAGCTCCCGGCGCCTGTATGCTAATTACCCCATGTGCAGCAGAGTATCATGCAAATGAAGGTATAGCGATTCAGGAACTGGTGCAGGCGTAGCATAAGCATTCAGAAATGTAAACCGAAAAAAGCGGTTTACATTTTTGCAAACATAAAATTGAAGCCATGACAGTGGACCAAACACATGTATTATAGTGTTAATATATGCCAATGGCTAAATATATAGCCATTGGCATAAAAAACATGCACAACATATAAAAAAGAACATTTAATGTCATGCCCACACTAACGCGGTTAAATCGCAGGGCATTGGTGCGCAAACCGGATCACAATGAAAATATAATTATATGGAATAAAACTGGAATGTAACACATTTCATGAATTCCCCATAATAGTCAATGGCACGCATGCTACACCACACCATGGCGCAAGGGTTGCTAAGGGGCTGTGACAGTGTTCTGCACGGTAACTAGGAATTAGTAGGCAATGCCATGCAAATGAGAGGAGTAATACTGAATCACAAAATCCACACCGGCGTAAGCATGTACCTCACAGTGTAGCAGTACAACACTGAGGTGTGGCCTGGAAATAAAGATGACATCAAGAGAGGGGTGTGCCACCTTAGCTGTAAGCACATTGAAGCATTGCTAATCCGGTTTGCCTGTTGCTAAGCAAAGCTGCAGGATAGGGGTGTGTTAGCCATAAGGTAACCGAATGTGCATGTGAACTTGGATGAAAACGCGCTCGAAACCCGGTAAACGGCTGTGAGTGGCACGCACCAGAGCTGAAATAGGAAGGATACGGGAAAAAAATAAGGAAATGCTGCAGCATGGTAATTGGAGTACAAATGAGTAATTAACACCTAGGAACCCACAGTGGGCCATTGACAACAGCTAACAAGGCTGCTAGCAGCTACCTGCAGAACAGGAAAGGGGAGGTGCCATACTGTAAAGAAAAGATAACTATCACAGCAGAACAAAGCAAACTTGCAGTATATCAGCTACATAACACATTTTGCAACGCAATCCTGGGTTGGGAAAGTACAAAACAAGACAGCCGGTAGTGGGATGCATGCTTGACAATGGGAGGGGAATTGGGTTGAAAAGTGAAGTAAAGAGCAATGGATGAGTCATGGCAGCCAAGCGTAATTCAACACTAAAGGCCCCACAATAGCAGTACCCGCTGTAAAACCCATAATTAAGATACCCTGCAGATGGAATTGCACATACAGACCCAATTACACCAGCAGCATCCATAACACAATAGTATAAAGTGTGAAAGCACCTCACACACTTGTGTATTCCCAGACACTCTTCACCCTTGGTGTATACAGACGGGGAACTTTTAATATGTACATGTTAGGGGCTGCCATAGCTTTGATTCACCAGCATGTGTTGGAGACTGAAGGTGGTGTGGAGGATGATACTGACAACCATCTCAGGCACCGGAGGAGGAGAAGAGTGTTCAGACCCAGGGTAACCTGCCAGGGGCTACATGATCTGGAGATAGTAGAGTGTTACAGCTTGGACAGGGACATCATACAGCAACTTGTTGAGCTGTGCTGGCCACGCCTAAGGGCCAGAAATAACAGAGGGGAACCCATCCTAGTGGACACGAAGGTATGTGTAAGCTTGAGAATACTAGCCACAGGTACCTTTCAAAGGCCAACTGGGGATATCATGGGGATCTCACAGGCATCAGCATCCAGGGTACTCCACCAGTTCCTGGATGCCATGTTACCACATGCCAATGAGCACATATACTTCCCCCAAATGCAGGAGGAGTTGGCCAGCAATATGCATCTCTTTCACTGTGTGGCAGACCACCCGGAGGTACTTGGTGCAATATATTGCATGCACATACACATCAAGTCACCACCTGGTGAGCAGGGTAGGTGATACATAAACCGTAAGGGATACCCCTCCATAAACTGCCAGGTCATGTGCAATGCCCAGGGCATTATCATGGATGTGTGTGCTGGCAGCCCTGGAAGCTATCATGACTCCCACATCTGGTATGCCTCACAGCTGTATCAGGTATTTGCCAGTGGGGACATCCCATATGACCACCTGGTGGGGAATGCTGGCTATGCACTGGAACCGTGGATGATGACTCCCATCAGAAATGCACACACACCCATGCAAGAACGCCATAATGAGGCACACGCACAAACCAGAATCATCATAGAGCATGTGTTTGGGATGTTGAAATCATGGTTCCGTTGCTTGGACATATCTGGTGGAGCCTTGCAGTACTCTCCAGGCACGTGTGCCCACATCTTCATAGTATGTACCATGCTACACAATATGATCCTGCGGAAACAGCTGCAGCAGGGACAGACTGGTGAAGGCCCTCACAGCCCACCACCGTTGCCAAGGGCCCCACAGGCACACAGGGACTCAGACCATGAACACCCTGTGCCAGCCCCAGTAGGCAGATGGAGGCATGCCCAGTATGCCCATGCCTTGGCAAAGAGGGAACATATAGCACACACACTGACGGTGTAGACACCTATGGACTAACACCCTTCTCCACCTGCACACACAGTAAACATGGATGGCACACACACACGACCACCTGTAAATTGTCATGTATAGGTGGTCTACTGTGTGCATCCTACATAGGCAGCCCTCAACTATTGTACACACAACTGCCATTGGCACAAGGTAAGTCAACACCTGAAAAGTAAATTAAGCTATCAGCATGTGTCGATACTGTATGTATACGTTCATAGGTACATAAGCAGGTACTTGGTTAACTGCCCGAGGCCATTCATAAGCCTAGCCAAAATGTGTCTGCTGTCACCACCCCATTGATTAACTAACTGTCCCTCTGTGGAGCAGAGCCAATTGTGGGATCCCTGGGGTGTATCCACTGTTCCCCACCCACTCTGCAAGGATTCCCTGGAGTGTTAGTGAGGGGCTCCATATAATGTAATCAGAGATGTAGTTCCAAAGCATGGGGAGTACCTGTGACAGGAATCTGTCACTCCAGCATCTTCCAGTTATGGTTGTGGCAAGGTGTAGCTCAATACAGTGTGTGGCTCACTGTGACATGGACTCCCATAGGTGGAGCATATCCATTAAGCCTGACTTGGACACGGCTTTGTTGGCCAGCAAATATAATTTCTGAGTAAACGAGATGCCACTGAGTAATGCAAGAGTTCATGCAATCTGGCAGCATAGGACACAAGTCTGAGGCCATTAATCCTCTTGGCGAGGTACGTTTGTGGCCCTGGATGTGTCTTCCGAGGCACATCCAAAATGGGTTATCATACTCGATGATGGGATTGAAGTGTAATGAATAAAGGGGCACAATAACCTCAGTCTGTCTAGATGCGAACCCTTAAGTAATCAGATGGCCTACATAGAAGGATGTCCTAGCTACTTCGCAGATATAATTATCAAAGGAGAGATCACTATCTAATGTAGTCCCCACATACTCATTACGTCATCTGAATTATAGTGTCTGCCACTCATGTGTTAATATGTGGGTGTGTAGTTTCCCAAAATGGAATGACCATGCAGTATGTGGCCTTTAGCTGGAGGCCATGACTCTGACACCTTGTGTTGGTCTATGTGAGGCCCCTTGAAGGACGTCTGTGACAGCTGGACTGTCAGTTATGGCTCACAGTTTTCAGTAATCACCCAACACGGTCTGCTGTAGTCCACCTGTGTTTACCCGTACCTCTGAGAGGTATATGGCAAACAGTAGGGGTCCCAGGACTGAGTCCTGCAGGACACCAGTTGTGACTGGTCAAGAGTTGGACCTGGAGGCTGCTAAGCTTACCATGTGGGTTCTGTGTGTAAGCCTGTTGGCAAACCAACCTGTGATGTATGGGTGTATGTACTGGCTGGTGAGTTTAGAAATAATACCTGAGTGGGGAATGGTATCAAAACCCTTGGTGAGGTCCAGGTAGTATGTGTGAACTACCACACCTAAAGTCTAGGTGACTGTAAGATTTCAAACAGGTTCAGTAGGCATGATCTGCACTCAGTCAAGCTGACCTGGATTGGGTCAAGTGTCTGGAGGTTACCACTGTCTATGTTAATGAGTGCCATGAGTATGCACTCCATAGCCATGCAGACTAGGCTACTCAGGCTTATGAGGTGGTAGTTACCATGGTCAGTTGTGTCACCACCTTGGTGGAGTGGAATAGCGGTTGCCATGCACCATTGAATGGGCATGTAGCCTGTGTAGAGGCTGATGCTGAATTGCTATATTAGGCGGGGGGGGGTCACTTTGTCTTGTAGTGTCTGCAGGATGCAGTCTGGGACACCATCTGCCTCCACTGACGCTATGTCATGTCGTTTGAAAGGGCCAGTACCACCCGTCTGTCTCTGATGTCTGGGATACTGTACATTTTGGGTACTGTTGTGGGCCCTGTAGGGGGTGAAGCTTGCACCGAATGTATCATCAAGTGTGTTGGTGATATCAGTAGTGTCAGTATATTCAGTGCAATATTGCACCAGCATAGTGCAAATCTGTGTGTTACTGCTTAGATCCTTGACATAGCCAAAGAAGCCTTTGTGGTCATCTTCCGAATCCATGCATTTTTTTCCTGTGGATGTCAGTCTTGGATGATTTCATGAGTAACATAAGTGTCTTACTAATACTGGTCATGGATGTCTGCATGTCTTGGGATTTGCTGTTGTTCTAAACTACTGTCCTACTTCTGTTGTATAGCCTGTATATTGCAGGGGTCCAGCAGACTGGTGTCCTTGTGTAGGAGTAGAGAGTCCTGGTTTACCATTGATGGCATGACCCATACATCTTTGTAGGTGCTTATAGAGTGCATTTGTAATTCTGTCTGTATCTTGAGCAGTGTCATCCCTGAGCATGGGGGCCTATGAACCCTCCCACCTCTGTCATTAGTACTGTGAATTTAGCTGTTGGAAAGGTATTCACTGTGTGTTTCTTGGGTGGGGGAGATGGTTGGAAGTGGAAATCATCAGTGAATAGTTCATGGTCAGATCTAAACAGTGACCGGTTTACCTCCGCTATAGTGCACCTGTTGCACATATCGGTGATTACCACTTCTAGTATGTTTTCACCTCTCGTTAGTCCATCTACCAACTGATACAGTCCATATGAGGTGATAAATCCCAGGAAGTGTTGGGCCTGGAAGTGAATACTCGAGTAGGTTATTCAGTTAAGTGTAGGGTAGCCAACATTGACCAATAACAGGGTATCTGGTAGGACTGTAATGTTTACCACTGTCTCCAGATAGTTGTAGTGGTGCTCCTGGGTCATGGAGGGTTATCTGTAGCAGCCCACAGTTTACATTGCAGTTGTGGCTGATGTTAGCTGCACATGGATGATCACAGAGGTATCATGCTGCCCCACTAACTTGGAGGTGTAGGTATCCCTGATTAATATGGATACACCTCCTCCATGTCTGTGCCAGTCCATGTTCAGTGACTGAAATGTGTGTTATGGGTTGTAGTCTGGTAGTGCCGGTGTGCTCACAGGAGCCTTATACAGGTCCCAGTCACAGAACAGATGTTGATGTTATCCATACTGAGGGGTGCTGTGAGTGCGTGCATGTTGTGAGTACTACTCCTGGTGTTGAGTAGCCTAACCCTCATTGATTCCACTATTGTGCAGTCCATGGAGGTGAGATTCACCTCTGACACCTGCCTAAAAATGGCACCATGGGGGCACCAATAGCCTTACCCAGCATTCCAAAGCCTTAGGCTGACACATGCAAGTTGGTATGGCGTTGTTGCAGGCATGTTTCCCATCTGTGCTTGTATCCCATCTTTCCTGTAAGTAACCTACTGGTAAGCAATACAAAGCCTGAAACCTATACAAGTCTACTAGCTTCCAAGATAGGCGTTTGGAGTGATTAAGTATCAGTAGTCTGTATGTTCTTGCTGTACTTAACTGTTGTCTGACTACATGGTGATTTTACACTGTATATTGTGATCAGAAAACTCTGTATAATCGCATATGATGTTGGAAATGGCCTGCACTGTAGAGGTTCACAGATAGGTAGTAGGCTATCTGCCCAAGGGCATTTAGAAGCATAGCTACAGTGTGGTGGCTTTACCTGCACCATTGATGAAGTAACTGAGCCTCTGTCAAGCATAGCCAATGAAGTGATTCCAGGCAGAGTTGCTGGAAGCTGTTGAAGACTTGGGGTGCTGTAGGGTGATAGGGGCACATAGTGATCTCAAAAGGGCATGCTAACATGACAACCCAACAGCATTCAATTTCCCCAACAGGTCTTGCAGCTATAAAACTGGAGTGGCTCCCCCACACCCTGGCTGCATGTTTCTGGGACACATGATCTCAGGGGTGTATATATTGTTGCCCAGTCACACATCAAGGGTTTCCCTGAAGTGTGTCAGTGAGGGGCTATGCCAAATGTAGTTAGGATTTTAATGTATAGTCTCTCAATTCATGTGTTATGTTGGTATTTCGTGAAGCTCACTGGGTGTGGGTGGCTTCGCCTGTTGTGTAGCCAAGCTTACACATAGGATTCATGGACATAGGAAATAGAGAGAAGGAACGTTAATGTCAATAGTGTAATGGCTACAGCATTTGCATAATATCTGTGCATTTGTGGTTCAAATCCCAATAAAGTCAGAGATGTTTTACATGTTACATAGTATACCTTAACCACAGCTTGCATATATAGGTAGTATTCCTCAGAATAATAAACATTTGGAACACACATAAACCCATGTGTGCTGAAGAGTACAGTTAACAGACAATGTAATGTTATGTAAGCACATAGTGAGATGTTACGTCACTGAAATGTATATATCCTGAGTAGTTAGCAGAAGTGGCCATATTTGCGTGCACAGGTTGTAGAATGTAAAGTTTGTTTAACTGTGTATAAGCGCTGCTATAATGTCGCACAAACTCTTTTAAACCTGCTTACAACTGCTTAAATTAGCCTTATTCTGTAGTAAAACATGTCCAATACATCACAGGTGTTGAACCCTGGACCATGCATACCATAGTCATGGGACCTACCACTAAGCCATCTAATCTGTATACATGTTTATTGGTAGTTAGACTACACCTTATACTACAGGCATTTCACAGTACTGACTACAAATGGGACAGTCACTTTGTGTACATATGTAAAGTACATTGTAGTGTACTGTAATGTGTAAATCAACATATATAAGTACACATATGTATAAGTGTTACAAATTAATACTAAATATCTCTCTCTCTCTCTCTCTCTCTATATATATATATATATATACGTCACCGATGTGTGCACATAGAAATATGTATGTATATATATATATATATATATATATATATATATATATATATATATATATATATATATATATATATATATATATATATATATATATACATCTATAGCTATATATATATATAAACATCTATGAACACACTTTGTGACACAGAAGCATTCCAAATGGATAGAAGTGTACGCAAAACACATGCAGCTCTGGTATTATAACTATTAATATTAACCTAATTCCCCATAGAAGCAATGGTTGCTGTGTATGTGGAGATTGGTGTGGGGGAGGACCGCTGACTAATGGAATATGAATCAAGGAGGGCCTGTGTCGGATGCTCAATACGTGAACTGGAGGGGTACACATGGAGTATGGGGAAAATGTAAAAAGGACACAAAACAAGAACCATTCTCATCATTAATACACCCTGTCGGGTCACATTGCAACACTGACTTCAACAAACATAAGACCATTAACAAGTATCATACATATGTACACCAACTGACTTACAAATTTGTTTGCAGTAGTGAGGAATGGCTGTAGTACACTGTATATACTAAACACCATAAAAGTTGTACATATCTCAGATGCCTCAGTGGTAAAGCCAGTGACTGTGGTGTTCATGGTCCTGGTTTCAAGATCTGCAAGGGCTGTTACGTCATTTTGAGGTCCCGAATAAGGGATGTTGGATGCAGGGTGATTAAAGCACTTTTAAGCAGTCGTTAGCAGGTTATTGCACTGGTAAGCAGAGCTTAAACATGACTACATGGATAAGCGCCACACAGGTTTAACCTTTGCTGAACATCACGCAGATCATGGGTAAAGCTGCTCACAACTGCTGAAATGTGCGTTAATCATCCTTGCACTACCAGTGCCTGCTCTGAGAGGTAAAATGACCACTGCCAGGATTAGAACATGCAACTATGTACACAATCTTCACAGTAACCTACCACTGAGCTACCTGAGATGTACCAACAGCAGTTGTGTATTCAGACAGGTTAAAACACAAAAGGGAGGATTGTGTGGAAATAGGACAAACCGCTATGTACCCAATGAAATGTGTATGCTCTATATATATATATATATATATATATATATATATATATATATATATATATATATATATATATATATATATATATATATATATATATATATATATATATATATATATAGAGAGAGAGAGAGAGAGAGATATGTCGATATATAGGGATATACATATATATGTAGATATATAGATAGGTTAACAACATCTACACAACCATGGAATTACATATAAATGGGATACCTACCAAATACTGAATGCTTGACATACCGACGCTTGTAATCCCGAGGCTTAAAGACCGAAAGACCACAGTACCGAAACACCAGAAGCACGAGTTTTAAAATCCAGATGTTAAGGGACTTTGAGTTAGTGCTTCTGGTGTTGCAGTTCAGGTAGGTTACTGTGTGTAAATGTGTTTCTGAGGGCTTTAGTGTGTGTTCTGAGTGTGTTGTGTATTTGTGGGGGACTGTAATGTGTGGGTGTGGGCTTGCCTTGTGTGTCTGTGCAATCTCGGAGGTAGAATATTAAAGTAGGGGGTGTGGGGGGGCGCAGCCACCCACATGGGGGTATAGGGGGGCTTGTGCCCTTGCTCATACGTAGTGTAAGATGGTTTGTTTGGATGTGGTGGGTAGCAGTGTGTCGGTGTGTGTATTCTGAGTTTGTTACTTTTGCAAGTTTGACTGTCACGCGTTTCAGTGTTTGGTAATGTGGGGTTTGGGAGTCGGGAGTCTGGGCCTGGTACTGTGGGCATCGGGATTGTGTGCGTTCGGGATTCCATAGGTATCCTGTATACAGCAGCTGATGTGTTCATATATGTGTATAACATGGACCATAGCAATCACACATTCCGCCACGACCAAACTATATGAACAAAGGATATGGAGAGTATATGCCTATACACTATTACAAATATGTGCTATGGACATGAGCCAAAGAGGGTCAGTCACCAACACAACTCCAATGACTGCAAATACCTATGACAGAAATACACAGACAACTTTCATGTAGCAGCACTTTATTACATTCCGATGTATTGCCGAAAAGATTCAAGGACTAACATTACCTGCATGCTATACAGGAACCATTTAACAGTGTCTTAATGAATCAGCCTGCAATTACCATAGTATTAGTCCACTAAAGGATAGGTGTTCAAATAGGGAAGGAACCCTCACACACATATTGAATATGTATAAAAGCAGTTCCTACCCACCAACATCTCCCCCACACCCAAACCAATTACAATACATACTGTAATAACATTACAAATTATTCACTCACTGTACGACATCTGCTGAAGCCTTAACATACCTTGTCAGAGACACAATAACATGGCCCTATGTGAAATAGTTGCTGTTATACAATGGAACAGCTGCTGATGTTATAGGGTTTGTTTGCACTAATCCCGTTTCAGAGGGTTGTATGTACACCAGGAAGTGTTACCAATTACTGATTATCAGCACAGTATGATACACATTTACACCAAACCAAAGATGTCTGGTGAGCACACTGTAAACCACCTAACATTATATGCATAGCCATACAGCCTTGAGCTGCTCAAACATCCTTGCCAGACTGAAACATCTGCAGAAGTATCAGGTACAAACAAACCCTGCATAAGTAGCAATGTTCTGAAATATAACAGCTGTACTCACATGTAGAACAACATCTTCTAGGCATTACACACAATCCACGAGAGTCATGAAGCTAATATATCTCTGTTTGTCTCCATATAGCTGTTGCAATACATTACAAACAACACATCCAGGCCATCTTCCTCACAAGTAAGGCAAAGGGACAACGCCCAAGTGGAGTACTCAATTATACACCACTATTGCCATGGTATTGGCTAATGGAGTAGCTGCACAGCTGATGTGCATGTAATTAACTACTTTGGAACACCAATTGGTGGTCGGGATAGAACATGTGACTGATCTCTAACTATAAAAGGATGGCTTGTCACACATTCAAACCATCTGTATATAGCAGCATAAACATTACAAAGAAGATTGAAACACAAACTGAAAAATATTGAAATAACAGTCAACAACACCTCGAGTTATTAATAAGGTATGTAGAACACTCAGTATGTCTGTGTATGTAGTACCTGTTCTGTAGTAATTAAAGTGTAAGCAATGCATATAGTGGAAACAGTTATCTTGTAGTGATGCATTGTTGAGCATAGTAATGCTTGTAGTATCTATGTGTGTACTGCTGTAGGTCACAAGGCAAACACCTCATACACCACAAGGGATGCTATATAAGGGCTTTGAACCCAAAAATTCCTCTCCAGCTACTGTCAGTGGCAGGGTTGGTCTAACACGTATGTGATATAACAGGGGATAGTATATGTTGATATATTGTAAGAGTAGGCATATGTATGGGTGTATTACTGAGAATAACATGTCAAAGGTAGGCCTACTGTGCAATTATGATTTGCATTGTGGGATATTGTGCCAATAACTGCATAATGTACAGTATTGTAGGCAGATATGTATTACATTTTACATAGCATTACTGTTATGTTAGGCAAACATTAGTTATGTCTTTTGGCATTTACAATATACAATAACAGGATACATATGACTTGCAGTCATCCGACAGTTTATCAGCATGATAGCAAAGTAAAATGGAAGAGCTAGTTAACTATCCATGCACATAAGATATGTAATAGATTTATAGGTTCATAGGTTCATAGGTAGGTACTAGGCTGTCTGCCCAAGGGCATTTATAAGCCTAGCTAGAGTGTGTTGGCTTCCGCCACCCCCTTAGGTTAGTTCCGTGTGCCTCTGAACAGCAGAGCCATTAGTTCCCTGTGCCTCTGTCCAGCAGAGCCACTGCAGTGATCCCTGGGATACATTTCTGTCTCCCATCCACCCGTCAAGGTTTCTCTTGAAGAGTGCTAGTGAGGGGCCCTGCCTGATGTACATTGGAATCATGTTCCAAAGCATGGGGAGTCTCTGGGTCAGGAATTTATATCTCCAGCACGTCCTAGTTATCGTTGTGGTTAGGTTTATATCCCTAGAGCATGTGGCTTTCAGGGGTTTTTGTTTAGGTGGAGCATATCCATCAATACTAGGTTGGACATGGGCCTTGTATGTCAAGCAGAGATCACCTCTGAGTACGCGGTATGCAACCAATTAGAGCTGGAGTTTCTTTAGTTGGGCTGCATAGGTCATCTGTTTGAGGTCAGTGATCCTCTTGGTGAGGTACTATTGTGGTCTTTCAAGCTGTTGCAGTTGTCTTGTAAGGTACATTCCAAATGGGGTATTGTATTCTTTAATGGGTCTAATAATTGATGAGTAGAGAGGCACAATGACCTCCTTTGTTCTGGATGCGAACCCATTTGAGATTAGGGGAGCCACGTAGAAGGATATTCTAACCACCATGGCAATATGGTTATCAAAGGAGAGATTGCTATCTACTTGGGATCCCAGATCCCTTATTACTTTTTCTGTATGTAGGGGACTACCACCTATGTGGTATTCCACGGGTAATTATTTTTTTTCCAAAGGGGATGACTATGCACTTTTTGGCGTTCAGCTTGAGGCCATGATATTGACACCAGGTATCTGTCTCAGTAAGACCCTTCTGGAGTGTGTCTGTATCAGCTGGGGAATCAATTATGGCCCCTAGTTTGCAGTCGCCTACAAACTTTTTCAGCCAAAGTCCTCCTGTACTTGCCTGTACCTCAGAGAAGTATATACTGAACATGAGGGGTCCTAGGACTGAGCCCTGGGGGACGCCACTTGTAACTGGTTTACAGTCAGACCTAAGGTCTGCAACTCTCACTGTGTGGGTTCTGTCCATGAGCCAATTTGCAAACCATCTCATGACATAGGGGTTAATGTTCAGGTTGATGGATATGTCTATAATACCAGAATGGGAAATGGTGTTGAAAGCCTTTGCGAGGTCAAGGTAGGCTGTGTGGACCTCCTTACCCTCATCTAATGCCTTGGTAACTGTCTCAAAGACATCCACCAGGTTTAGGAGGTATGATCTGCCCTTAACAAGCCAAACTCGATGGGGTCAAAGGTTTGGAGGTTCCCAATGTCTCTGTGAATGAGATCCATGATGATGTGCTCCATAGCCTTGCAGACCAGGCTAGTCAGGCTTATAGGGCAATAGTTCCCGGGGTCTGTTGTGGTGCCACCTTTGTGGAGTGTGATAACTGTTGCTGTGCACCACTCTGTGGGTATGTAGCCTGTAGAGATGCTGTGTTTGAACAGTGCATTTAGGTGAGGGGTTAGTTCATTTTGGAACTCTTGTAAGACACAGCCTGGGAAACCGTCTGGTCCCATTGAGGTTGTGTTCTTGGCTTTGGATAGGGCTGTTTTAACCTGTGTGTCGGTGATTGTTGGGGTCGTACATTCTTCTGGTATGGTTATGGGCCCTTTCAGGAGTGCGAGGGGTGTAAGGTTTGCACTGAACCTGTCTGCCAAAATGTTAGCAATATCAGTCAGTTCAGTGTATTGTCTGCTGGTCTGCACCAACTCACAGCATATCTGAGAGTTTCCACTTAGGTTCTTGACATAGCTAAGAACGCTTTGTGGTCATCTTTAGAGTCCTTGGAATTATCTCTTTTAAAGCTAGCCTTGGAAGAATTTATGAGGGACTGTAGTGTCTTGCTGATACTGATCATGGATGTCTTTCCTTCTAGGGATTTCACTCTTATCTGTACTAGTTTCCTCCATCTATCGTAGAGCCTGTTTATGGCAGGGGTCCACCAGACTGTTTTCCTTTTCTTGGAGGAGTGAGTCTTGGTTTGCCTTGGGATAGCATGATCCATGCATTCCTGCAGATGATCATAGAGTGCCTTTGTATAGGTTTCAGCATCCTGGTCAGCATTGTCCATTGTCGTGGGGGCTGTGAACCTTTTAACCTTGGTCTTAAGCGATGTGAAGTTTGCTTTGGAAAAGTATTTCATGTTGGTTTCCTGGTTTGGGGTTGTGGGTGGAATGTGAATATCCAGAGTGATTAGTCCATGGTCTAATCTAACCAGCGAGGGGTTGACGTCAGGTGTGGAACACTGGTCACCCATGTTGGTGATGACCAGGTCCAATATGTTGTTCCCTCTGGTGGGGGTGTTGACCAGTTGATCCAGGATGTTTGAGTGTATACATTCGTGGAAGTGCTGGGCAAGGGAGTTAGTACTTGAGTTGTTCTCCCAGATAAGGTTTGGGTAGTTGAAATCACCCAGTATTAGGGTGTTTGGTAAGACCTTCATATGTCCCAGTGTCTCCAGAAATACAGATTGTGGGTCCTGGGTCATGGCAGGCGATCTGTAGCAAGCTACAATTTGGAATGCAGTTTTGGCCATTGTTAGTTGCATTTGGATGATCTGTGATGCATCATGCTGCACCACTAACCTCGAGGTGTGAGTATCCTTGATGAATATGGATACACCCCCGTCATTTGTGTTTAGTTCCAGGTTCTGTCACCAAAAGGTGTGGTATGAGTTATAGCCTGGTAGTGCTGTGGTGCTCTCTGGAGCCTTATACCAGGTTCCTGTTACTGCACAGATATTGATGTTCTCCATACAGAGGAGTGCCTTGAGTGCATGCAATGTGAGGTCCAGACTTCTGGCGTTGAGTAGCATTACCCTCAGTTTATGGTTACTTGTGCTATATACGGTGGTGGGTTTGTCTTTTGAGCCTTGCATAAAGGTCCACCTCGCCTAATATCCACCTCTCTAGTATTGTTTGCAAGCAATGAGAGCTGTGCATGTGTACATATTCTGCAAATGTGTACTGACCCTTGTTACAGGGCTGTGCCAAATGGCTATGTGCACACCTACATAGAGTGGATATTGACAGTAGAATCACACTGGTTGAATGTTTAGGTTTGTGTAACCTCTCATTGGCAGACTAATAGCTGCTTGGAAATATGTGGACAGTACTGGTAATGAAACAGGGCGCATATCATCTTTAACTCTAGTGTGACATCTGCTGTAGGAGTGTAAGATGTAAAAAACCTCTGCCCATGTGTAAATAGCTGCTTCATAGGTGATGGCTTACACTATCTGATCATATCCTGATCATGTCGATATTGGCAGCAGAGTCTATTGATATTTGACTCTGTGTGGGGAGTGGGTGTCTGTGGCCAACTGAACTCAAGGTTTTGGTGGGTATGTGAGCATATACCCAGACAAGGATACAGCCCTGTTGACACATGCACCATCTGTACTAAACTATCAGGATGTGATGCGGCCCTCAGAGGGGGACTGCTACTAAAGGTAGCTACCATGTTCCTGTAATAGCTAGTGTTGCCACGTCCATAACACAAATATGTACTTGTGAGCATCACTGTCTAAAACATCTGCATAAGCAGTAAGTAAACTAAATACAGTACATGGTACTTGTAGTACTGAATGCTTATACAGGCACGTCCACTAGTCAGCTACTGGTGTTTACTAATGTTAGCTTTGTGTATGTGGCCATCCTGGGAGAATGCAATCTCTAAGACATGTACACTGCCAAACCCGCCTAACACAACACCCCACAAATTGTCTGGGATGCAGCTACAGGGGTGAGCTTGGAGGCGGTCCATTCTACACCCATGACTGGACTAGACAGTCAAGAGGTGTAGGTTAACATGTGCATCCCATCACTACAACCAACACATACCTTTACCAGAACACAGTAAGGACACACACACATGCCACCAGAATTCACACACATCCACAGAGGCCTCTAAGTTTCTGGCCAAGCAAGAGGCCTCCCAAGTTGGAATAGGCAGACAACAGGATACAAAGACTGTATGACATAGTTTGTGTAATTGTGTCACTCCTCAGAGCACGTGGCCAGAAACATGGCACTATGTTACACACCAAGCTATATGAGGGCAAACATACTGTCAACTACATGTCTGTAATGATTAGCCACATACCTATACACTCAGACCACCTTTTGAACTATACACATGTCTCTGGCGTATTCTGTGTTGTTGTGCAGGACCTGTGATGCAGTAGCCTTGACTGCATGGAAACACATGTAGGAACCATCAGGTCTTGTAGCCCATGCAAGTATGTCCCAAGTCCTGGGTAGCATTCTGCCATTGGCCAGAATGATGCAGCAGTACAGGGACAAGGATTGTATTCCACAATCGTGAAATGTACTGGTGTAATTCAAAGAGTATTCAGCATCTCTCTGCCTGGGATAACATGGTTGACAGACCATGATGCTTTGCCAGACAGGGTCTGCACCTGTCACCCCTGAGAATCTGGATACTGGCAATGGCCTGTGCTTCCCCTATAGTGCCCTCATCATGCCAAGTTCAAGTGAAAGTCCACGAGTGCAACAGGAACAGCCAAGAAATAAACTGTGGGTCTTGATACTCAATGATACAAATCAAGTTCTCAGTATGGACTTACTTACGACAATCTGAAACATGGGGAATATATCTGTGCAGTGATAGTTATGGTTAATGCTCTGGAGAGCACCCCTGCATGACCATGTTATAACACATACCTAACTTCATGGCCATCACCCTTTATTGGAACACATGGCCCACAGGTGTGTCCAACTTCCTGAGGGATATGTACGCCCCCATGCTAGTTGCACTTGCACAATGTAAGATGCAATATGCTGAGCAACTACCTTTGTGCCAAAGTTTAATCCAAAATGCACCTTGTGACGGATCATCCACCATGCCTCAGAATTCCCAACTGTCATTGTGCTGTAATGGGGAATACCAGTTTTGAGACAGGAAACCATAATCATGGCCACTCAGCTATCCCATTATGAACTGGGAAGACTCATCATGTACCAACACCTGTGCTCAATACATGTTGGATATCAGCAACAGCAATGACCTGGATCACCATAGTCACAGAAACAGGGTTAACAGTATGCCACACATGGTCAGTCTTCAAAGCCAATTTTATGCTCCTTAAGAGCAAAGTGGTGACTGTCATGGCACCCATGCAGATGCACAATGCATGAGCAAATGCTAAGTCCTACACAAATACACTTTAAGCACTGACATATGAGCAGTGATTGTGCCATTGAAACAGGAACAGGATTCAACCAAACACAAACATGATGGCAAACCAGTGGTACCCTGCCTTAAACTGTACCACTGAAGGTAGCAACTGTTGTAAGAGTCAACACACATGAGTGGAAGATGACCCATGGTCAGCCTCTGTAAGATGCAGATACACCATATAATGCCACACAAAGCTACTGTGAAACTAATCATCCACATATTATGAGGCCAACCACAGAGGATTCCATAGCTGTGTCATGAAACTTAATGGCAACAACAAGACCTGCTGTGCTTCACAGCATTATGGCATGAGAAGCACTGCACCTACGGAAATAGCACCTGTTCATCCAGATAGGGTCTTGGATAACATAAACACACTGCCCCCCCAACAGGTACACATTCATATACCCATGTACACTACAGAGCCCCATGTAACCACAACTATGCAGGTACAAGCTGCACTCAGGCTGCATGGGACCTGTCCACATCCCAGGTAGTATCATACACATATGTCAAAACAATTTGCTCTCCACATAAACATCATGTAAAATCATAGCTTCATGTCAGGCTGTGTACACACTGAATGGTGCACACCAACAGTTATCACAACCCACAAAGGGGGAGACACCACTGATAATGGGAATTACTGCACTACTACCCTGCTGAGTCTGGTCTGAAAGGCCATGAACCTTGATCAACTTATTTGATGTCAGCAGTACAGATGTAGATGACAGTAAGGTTGATTTCACACAGCATATCATAACCTTGCCAGGTCATAGGACATCATCACCCATACTGTGTTCCAGCTACACTCAGTATACTAGATGTACATTCCTATGTCAAAGGAATGTTTTGCAACTGGACTGCTGGCAGAACCATCACTACAGAAGGTGTCTGAATAATACATGCACATCACACCAGTGCCAGCTACAGTAAGACAGGGTTAATTAATTGTACTCCCCCTCATTGTAGTCTATACCACACAGACTAACACAGAAGGCATCTGTCTATTGAAGTATGTGAATGACTATGACCTAGGAGCAATAGCTGACTCAATAAGTGTTGCGGTCAACATACAGAAGGGGCTTTTTGGGTGAGGTGTGTGACATATGGCCACAATCTGACAGCTACATATTGCATTGTCACCCATATGTTAATAACTCTGTACCCATGAACTACTACCTAGGCAGCGGTCAACATAATGGACACTGTGTGTAAGGGATGCAGCTGGACAGTTGTCTTTCCTGTGATAGTTATGTCACCACACCTGTCAGGTAGTTGTAAATGGCAACCTGTTATGGGAACGTGTATTACTGCTTCCCAATGAGGCAACACACTTTCCACTGGCCTCTACCCTTGTCTTCAGCTAGACTGCTCTCTTACCTCCCCACTCCATGTAACTGTACCTGTGATGTCACCCAGTATGGATGTCACATCACTAGCCACAGTAGCTTAATACACAGCTATCATGCTCTTGGATCAGTAGATCAGTGGACGTGTTTGGAACATGGGGACTGTCTAACTGTGATGTGGAAGCTACAACATGCATGCTGGTATTTTCATACATACCTGTGAGTAGTCCACTTTTACATATGGGGCACTAGCTGCAAACACTGACATCCACCAGCACATGCAATTAGACCTGAAGGAGGAAAGCAGAACATCATGAGCAACATGCAGTCACTGTTGTTACACATGACACATACTGTTAACAGTACAAAATGCATTCTGAACCTGTAGTACATGGTATGCCTGCTGCCTGTCAACAGTCCACAACAATTGTAATCTATAATTATCTTCCTAGTCTGTTCACCCTGTGAATCAGACCATATGAGCATGTCCCTGCACTGATGGTGTGGATGACAGGAATGTGGCACAGGCATCATCATATGCACAGGGTGATAATGTTTGCCAGAGGCCTAGGCTGCACCATTGGATGACATCATGTGTGTGGTTTAGGGCCTTTGATCTCATTGGACATGTGTGGATGTTATGCATGTGTGTGTGTTGCGGTGCCCTACATATGTTTCCGGTGTGAGTGCATGTATGCACACAGTTCTGGCATGTGTCTGGCCTGCACAGGGGTATTATTGACATCATGTATGTGGGTTACGGCCTTTGATCTAATTGGGCATGTGTGAATGTTATGCATGTGTGTTGCGGTGTCCTACATATGTTTCCAGTGTGTGCGTGTATGTATGCACACAGTTCTGGCATGTGTCTGGCCTACACAGGGGTATTATTGACAGCTGCAGACTGTACAGGCCAGGATTTACAGTTCACGGTGTCCAGCCATGGCCATGAGACCTGTGCCTGCCAGGGGTTGCACAGGCACTACCAGGCAGAGGTCCAGATTGGGTACTGTCTGATGACACATGTCCACTGGAACTGTGTCCCTGTTGGGACCATCCAGGGCCATGTGCATGTGGCCTGCTGTGTCCTGGTGTGGACAGCACAGCACCAGCTGCACTGCTGCTGCTGCTGCCACTATGGGAGTGGGCATGTGAGGTAGCACATTCACATAGACCTGCAACAGGTGATGTAGCTGGTCTACGTCCACGTGTCCGACGCCTCACTCCTACCAGATGTTCCAGCACAGACATCTCACGCTCGCGGATTGACATGCCATGGTCAGGGACTCCAACCATGTCACCCAATCGTCTATCCAAAACTTCAGCAAGATGATGGTGAGCATTTGCCATTGCCTGGATGTTGTTGGTTAAAGAACAGACAGCAGCCCTCTGAAGCCTCTGACCTTCTCTATTGTGCCATTCAGCATGTGCCTGTGCCTCCATTACAGCCTGAAACATGCATCTGGTGACACCAGCTGCTGCACTCTGCCTTGCAGGGGCATGTTGACCAGAGGTTCTCCTACAAGCAGCACTGGCTATATGCCTGTGTGGGTCATCACCAGTCAATTGGCTGACACCATGGTGTGCAGGCACACCTTCCATAGCCTCCACACTTTCCTGTTCCAAGCTACCACATGCCAGCTGTCCTTTCTCTATGGCCACTGGTGATGGGGTATGTGTTGGCATGAGAACTGTGTGCGGGGATGAGGGGGGTATAAGTGGAATGGCAACCAATGGCACAGATTCAGCCCCTGACAACCCTGCCTGTGCCTCAATCATACATTCATCATCACTGCTAGAGTCTGTGGGGACACTAACATCAGATGGACCTCAGGAGGGGAACACACCTACATCAACACCTGTGAGGGGTAGACAAGAACTGTACATTACAATCTATACAATAGACACACACACACACACACACACACACACACACACACACACACACACACACACACACACACACACAAACTGTGGCATTCACAATTGAATACACCTATGTCACGCACATACAGATACCTGACATGTGTGAGATACACACTCCTGCCTATGTCCTGCTTTCTACATTGCAGTCTGTACAGATGTCTACAACCATGTACAGGACAGTGAGTAACAATTGAGATGTATTTCCACCATATGTGACATATATGGACACACACACACAGCCACACATGACAGTACTGTGAATCAAACACCTGCCTATCTCATGATAAGTATGACAGACTTACAGCAGTATTGCATGCGCTACAAAGTGTACTGATGCTTCCTTTGGCAACTGTGCTGATATATGCACAATATATGCACAGGGGAGGTCTTAACTGTTACAGGTGTCAAGTGATTTACCTTCGGTGTCACCCTGACCGCTGTCTAAGTTGTGTGTATTCCCCTTCAATTAACAAAACCATAGCTTAGCAGTTACACAGGTTATTGTAGGAATGGTTGTGACACACCTGTGAGCTGTCCTCAGCAAACATCCATCTGCAAAGATGCCCCACCACTTAGTTATGTCCACATATCTGTCCATACCTGAAGTACAGCTTACCATACTTTCAGCATATCATCATATACAGTTGGCAATGTTGAGGCTGCATTCCAACTGCATGATGTACTAAGACACACGTCACCTGCAAACATCAGCGACTGCACATTCATGGTATCTGAACGCACACCACTACATGTATATGTGTGTAGGTCCTACATTCCTGTCATTTGGGCTTGTTTGTAGGCATTGCATTTGGTGGACATGTGTAATGACATACATGACACATGGAATGTTGTATGATATGATAGGTGTCATGGGTGACCAGTACAGAGGGAATGTTACCTCTGTCAACATTGATATCACACCTTATGTACTGTTAGCATTCAGCAGCCATGGACCTACCTTCCATGTGCATGTGTGTAATGGCTGTAGCCACCTGTCTGCACAAAGGACAGCAACAGCTATGCTATTTACATATATGTTGTATGTGTGTGGCATGTACATATCCAGGGCAGGTACATGTATGTCATATCCAAACATGAGGGTGTTTACTGGTGTACAGCAACAGACATCTGTTAATGCTGTAAATAACTGGGGAACCCTGGTATGTGTACAGCTGACCTGGTTACAAACAGTGGTATCATTGCATTGCATAACACATGATGCAACTGTATCAGTACATGGGTACTCTGCACAGTTGATATAGAGCTAGGTACAGTCCACCAGTCAAAGGTCACATGGTGTTGTACTATTATATGTCATACCACATGTATGGATGTGTGTTGGTGGTCCAAGGGCATGGTGGTGATTGAGGGTTACATCCTAGAATGCAGCTTTTGACACTGTGACCTGCACCTGACTCATCTGTGATGCCTTTTGTGGGAGTACTGGTCAGTACATGTGAGTGGCCTTTATGTATGTAGGGACACCACCACCTTGAGCGGTCCGTACCTGTGTTATGGCCCACATGTCTGGTTCTGAGGTATATGGTGGTAGTGCTATTGTGCACTACAGAGCCTTCAGTCAGGTGTTCCTCACTGCACAGATGTCAGTATTCCCCGTTGTTGGATCTACAGTGAGCAGCTGTGATTACGGACACTACACATCGAGCACTGGTTAGCATAGCATACAATGCAGTTGTCCTCTAGGTGTCAGGGTGTTATCCTGTGTTTAGGGCATTTGCCTTGGAATGGCACTATATGGGTGAATGCGACCTAGGTATTATCCCCACTTCCTTGAATCATGGATGCATGTGATCTGTAACAAAGGCCTGTCTTCTTTCAGTCATGTCATACCAGAATGGCAAACACTGGACAACCTCGTAATTACAGCAGGACATTGGCTCATTGTGTTGGTCAAGCAGTTGCCACTCCTAGCATGACATCACTGTGAGTGGTAGTATTGTGCTTGGTATAGAATGGTACATCTAAGGTGACGGACAGCAGCAGACGTTGTGCAGATGACCAGTGTCAGATATATGTAGTGCAGCGTTCCTGCTAACAATGACAACTACTAACACCGGAGTCCATAACAATGTGTTCTGTACATCTAACTGTAATAGCATGGCCATTGTGGCCTTCCGTGTTTAGAATCAGAGTGAATCCCAAACAGCCCTGTGCTACAAAGTGTATGAGCATGCCCACTATAACCTTGTGTAGTTGGAGACATAGTGCATTTCAAACAGCACTGTGCTATTAAGTGTGTGAGCATGCCCACTGGCACCTTGTGTCGGTTATGTCCCTCTATGTGTATGGGCATGGCCACTGTAACCCTGTATAGTGATAGTAGTCATCCATTCCACAGATGGGCATACTCCAGTTTAGGATGGATTCCTACTTTAAACACACAGGTTCACAGGTATGTACATCTTAACTGCCAGCATCTCTGTTGATGTCCTCTTTCCTAGAAGGTCATAGTGACAGCCTTGAAATGGGTAGTCTCTGTGGTGTGACTCGTAACTATGTAGTACTGTAATAGTGATCTGTAGATATGCAGGTGTTCTGATCCCACCACTGGCGTGTGTGTGTGTGTGTGTGTGTGTGTGTGTGTGTGTGTGTGTGTGTGTGTGTGTGTGTGTGTGTGTGTGCGTGTGTGTTTATTTGTGTTTCCATCTTCCTGAGGACAGAACAATGGACTACTCACACTCCATACAATTCCTATACCCAACTTTGGCAAGGCTGATGATGTCACACACCTAGAAATACACCTCTGGGACTGCTGTGACCCTATAATCTCGGTAGCATGTTCTGTCACTGTGTAATGCTGTAGTGTAATAAAGTAGTTCGGTTGGTGTTCTAATCCCAGACTTGCCAATTGTGTGTGTGTGTGTGTGTGTGTGTGTGTGTGTGTGTGTGTGTGTGTGTGTGTGTGTGTGTGTGTGTGTGCACGTGTGTGTCTCCATCTGCCTGAGGACAGAACAATGTCTTTAGACTACTCACACTCTGTACAATTCCTATACCCAACTTTGGCAAGGCTGATGATGTCATCCACCTAGAAATCCACCTCTGGGAATGCTTTGACCTACTAATCTCGGTAACAAGTTCTGTAACTGCATAATGCTGTAGTGTGATAAAGTAATTAGGTTGATTTTCTAATCCTAGACTTGCCAACAGTGTATGTCTCAGTCTGCCTGAGGACGGAACAATGCTTTTAGACTACTCACACTCCGCACAATTCCTATACCCAACTTTGGCAAGGCTGATGTCACCCACCTAGAAATACAACTTTGGGGGTGCTATGACCCAGTGATCTCAATAGTGCGTTCTGTAACTGTGTAATGCTGTAGTGTGATAAAGTAGTTAGGTCAGTGTTCTAATCCCAAACTTGCCAACTGTGTGTGTGTGTTTCCGTCTGCCTGAGGACAGAACAATGCTTTTAGACTACTCACACTCCGTACAATTCCTATACCTAACTTTGGCAAGGCTGATGATGTCACCCACCTAGAAATACACCTCTGGGAGTGCTGTGACCCAGTAATTTCAGTAGCACGTTCTGTAACTGTGTAATGTTGTAATATGATAAAGTAGTTAGGTCGGTGTTCTAATCCCAGACTTGCCAACTGTGTGTGTGTGTGTGTGTGTGTGTGTGTGTGTCTCCATCTGCATGCGTACAGAACAATGATTTCCTATACCCAACGTTGGTAAGGCTGATGATGTCAACCACCTAGAAATACACTTCTGGGAGTACTGTGACCCAGTAATCTTGGTAGCGTGTTTTGTAACTGTGTAATGCTGTAGTGTGATAAAGTAGTTAGGTTGGTGTTCTAATCCCAGACTTGCTAACTGTGTGTGTGTCTCCATTTGCCTGAGGACAAAACAATGCTTTTAGATTACTCACACTCTGTACAATTCATATGCTCACCTTTAGCAATCCTGCTGATGTCACCCACCTAGAAATATACCTTTAGGACTGCTGTAACTCGGTATTCTCCGTAGCGCATGCTATAACTATGTACTACTGTAGTCTGATAAATTAGTTAAGTAGGGGTTCTATACCAAGAGAGACCAACTGTGTGTGTGTGTGTCTCTCTCTGCATGAGACAAATACAATGCTTTGTAGAGTATGCACTCTCTGTACAAATCACATGACCACCTTTGTCAATCCTGCTGATGTCACCCACCTAGGAATACATCTCTAGGAGTGCAGTACCCCAGTATTCGCTGTAGTGCATGCCGTAAATGCATATTGTTGCAGTGTGATACACTAGGTATGTAGGGGTTTGAATCCAGGACAAGGCAGGTGTGTGTGTTTGGCTGTCAGAGCCTGTGTGGAGGTGGCTGTGAGTGTCTAACTACTGGACATGTTGTGGAGCGGGTTTTGTAGTTTTCCTATATGGTGTCCGTCTTATGACACAATGGCCACCTCACGAGGAGTACAGATGTCAGTCAGCCATGGGACTGTGTTGACGAGCCATACCCCTACATGTGGCAAAAGGCCTGGTGAACAAAGTATGCAACCCTACTAGTACCCGGTGTATGTCCTGAACCCATGTGTCATACACAAACACACTTGCCTAGGATATCCCGCTATGTTGCTAGTACAATGCACACTGATGACAGATAGTAGGCATGGTGTGATTGCAGTGGGCTGCAGAGGACATGGCACCCTGTACAGTGGTACAATAGGCACATAATTGTGGACAATGTGCCTTCACTATGTTCCCCACTTGATGCCTGAAACATATGTGGTGCCATCAAATGTGATCCACAGAGGCCATACAATCCATACACATGTGCCCTGTATGGACCGATGCCACTGACACCAGGGAATACCTGTATCATGCTGCCAATGCAGATGCAGGGTCAACCTGCTGACTATAAGCAGGTTTCACCACACCAGGCCAGTATTGGCATATCGGAAGATAACAGTCTGTGTACACAACATGTGCCTGCCAAACCAGGTACACCTGTACATGTCACTATACAGTATTGTGGGACATGTACATCCCAGGCAATGTCCATGTCAAGGACTATCAAACACAGACATGGCATGCATTGCAAAGCTATGGCCACACACAATGGTAACTAGGATGTCAGGGCAGTTCATGCAGTATCCATCTGTTTGTGTCATTGCAGACACTACACTCCTGTACCACACTGCACACCATTGTCGGGTGGAGCAATGCCAAGGATTACCCCTCACCCAGCCTTGTACAGCCACCTTGCACAGCCAACCACTACACACCCATGAAGCAATGCATACATGCATGTCAGTACTGGCACCTTGTGTCTGCGTGTGGGTTATGATGCTCCCTACCACAGTCACTCCCAGTATAACCCTCATTGGCATACCAACAGATGTCAAACATGTTCACATACCCTAGCCCATAGAACCTCCAGATATCCCCTGTGGTGCATATAGTCCTGTCCATTACTGCATTGTGGCAAACTAAGTGTTACCGAGTGTATTTGTGGCCCTGGCAAAGAGTGTCAATGCAAGTCCATTAGAGAGTGTGGTTGTGGTGATAATGGCATCCATTCACATGGACTATATCTCTGTTGCAGATGTCTCTCACCAACACACATATATGTTCTTACAGCACAGCAACATGTCGGCTTTGTGGCACATGTGGTAACTGCATGCACATGTAATAGTAATGACTAGTCAGTCAGGGGGTTGACCCCTGTACTGGTAGGTGTGTGACAGACGATGCTTAGGTTTTAGTCTCCAAGCCCTTCTCTGATGTACTTTGTCTGTCCCTCCCACACACTCTCTGGTGGATGTGGAGGTGTACACCTGCTCAGCAGCAGCATGTGTATTGTAAGTGATGGACATGATCAGGTGATGGCCTCTGTACCTATTGCAGTCCTCCTCTAGCTGATTGCATGTGGAACAGCTGTGAAGATGTTCCCATAGCCATTCGCATGATAACCACAGTACATTATCTAGGAACATCATGTTGGTGTTTGGCCATGAAAGTCGCTGTGAGTGGTACCTGGATGTGGTGTTTTGAAACGGCATCACAGATGATATCTGGATGTTCTTCAAACATCATACACAGTGGGAAATAACCTAAAGACAGGAGGGTGATCTGCCAGACATGACTACAGCATGTAAGTGTAGCTATGCTGCATTGAGACTACTGCCTGCTTCACATGTTGTGTGTGGTAATGGCTATTCTGCATGTTTTAAAATGGACATGACAGTGCTCTGTTCGTGAGTGACCCCCATCTGTAGGGCCATCTGTGGACTGGTCAGTGTGTGGAAACATTTGTTTCCTGTGTTAAAAACTGAACGCACATCTGTGCACAGCAGGAGCATAGTGTGAGGATTGCAGCAAGTACATGGTGATAGGGATGTGCTACTGCCATCGCATCCCTGACTGGACATATGTCACATGAAACAGTGGTATGACAGACACTGTCTGGGGTTCCTAGTGACAAGCCAATAATGGGCCACTGTACATAGCTGCAGTCACATGTCTTCTACACATTGTACAGATGTCAATGCAGTATTTATGCATGTGTTGTGCTTCCTCTGCAAATGTATACCATCTGTTGTGTTAGGTTGCTGGTCATATCTATGCATACTGTTGTAAGTAATCCTGAATGCTGTTGTCTATTACTAAGCCATATCTGTGTTTAAACTGCAACACCGTAGGCTATATGGGTTTGGAGGTCCTGGCAGAACCTCCTGTCCCACTTCAGCTGACCATGGCACCGGGCAACAGCACATCTGGGGCCCAGCCTTGAACCTAAACCTCTGTTGGCTCTGCACCACCTTCTGGTGGTACCACCACTGAGGATGGGGCATGTCTCCCCTGGGAGCAGGGCCAGACAGGAACATGTCTGCTGTCGTGTGATCCCAGACATGGTGTATTTTGGGCTCAATAAGGGGTTCCGAAGCCAGATACGCAAGCTCAAGGGCGGAGTGTCACAATTACAGGGTGAGGCTGCCCCTTCTAGACAGCCCACAGCACTGCCTCCTTTGCAGCTGTTTTGGTGCAGTGGCAGGTGCCCATGGCTGGGGACTTCTGTCCCACTGTTCCCATGGGCTTGTGAACGCCAAACAGCCATCCCTGTCCGAGGTGTATCCCCCCACGTGTCATATACCAACCCTGTATGCTGTCTTGTCTGTGATCCTACCCTACCTTTCCTCCACGGGCATATTGTCAAAGGAAAAAACTTCAAAGACCAATGCATGTAAGGTTCAGTTAAGGCACTTTAATTTACTTGCAGCAAGGAGACAAAAACATGCAAATACAAGGATTTGTCTAACTACTAACAGGAAGTATGTTCATTCTTATACTGTTTTACAAGACATGGCCTTCTAAGCTGATGTAATCAAACACAACTTTAAGCATTGTACTACAGCAGGTGTTACTTCAAATTTTCTGCTGACATGACTAGATTTGTGAGAAACTTTTCAGAAAAACAACCTGGCCTTGATGACCAGTACTTCGCTTACAAGGCTCTATTGTACAGTGTTACATTTCAAGGTACTCTTCTAATACAGATACAAGCAAATGCTGATTGCAGTTCATATTTTCAAGCAGGCTTTGTCCTAATTATCTGTTACTTCTACAGCTGTGTATGTCCTCATAGCACAGCGGAACTTCTTGTCTGAGTTTCATATAAGCAGTATTGTTCTATTCATTATTTTCCTAACGCAAGAAGAAATCATCTGCTTCTCAGTAAATTTGCAAAGCACAAGCAAGATTTAGCTGACAATACAAGGTCAGAAAACAACTGCAGTTTGTACAGATTTATGCAGTATGAAATAGAATAAATGTGTTAACCCTTTTCTAGCTCTATATGCACTAAGTATATTGCTAATACACACATTAATACATATTTTTCTAACATTTCCCCCCTATTAATACTTTTATTCTACTTTCAAAATAAACATAAACAGTTTGTTTTCTTCTCCTAACATCTTCCACTCAGGATTTGCAGTTAAGAGAGTCATTCAGTTTAAACTTATGAAAGCATTTTAGTCTTTTAACAATTCTTCAAACTCAGTACTTTGATATAAGGTTTCAGAAACTGAAATGTCTATTAGGTCTTTAACCAGTCTTTTCATGCAGGGGATACCACAACAAACACATACTCCCAGTAGGAGCATTCCTACACAAATGGCAATCAGGATGTTCATTAGGATGGTACTCCACCCCCCAAACCATTTCCTGAAAAAGTCCGTCAGTGGGTTTGGGCCTGGTTTGATCATGGCCGACACTTGCTGAATTACCTCAAGATGATTGTCTATCTCGTGTTTATGGTCAGGAATATACGAACAACATTCTTCTTGGATTAAAGCGCACGTACCACCTCTTGCCGCTAGGGTGAAGTCGAGAGCCATGCGGTTTTGGAGCACTACAGTTCTCATAGCATTCAGTTCATCAGTCACCAATTCGAGAGCAGAAATAGTTGCATTGCTCATTACTTCGAGAAGTTTTGACAGTTTTCTCAGCTCCTAGATCGATTTCACTGCTCCATATGCTGGTAATATGCCTGCCCACGATATAACGCTATCACTCAAGTCCATGTGTGTCAGTCCTTTGCCTAAAGAGTGATGGTCTTTCCAACGTGCATCGATTTGTCCCACTGGATTCACAGGTTTCCTGATGACCTCCCGACATTTCGAATTTTCCCATGAGGCAAAACTGCAGTGTGTCGTATGGCCGGAACCAGGTAACCCAAAAAACAACTGCCGGATCAATTTTCAGGTAACCATTTGTATGCCTGTCTACCACACACAAAATAACAGTCCTCTACTTTAGTAGTAACCTTGCTATGAATATATACTCGCCCCGCATGAAACATTTTTCTATCAGTTATAGACAGCTGTTTATAAAGAGCAGAATTATGTTTTACTTCATCGTGTTTTATGCATCAATCCAAGAAATGAATCATAGTTTGTATTACAATAAAGATCTACTTTGTTTCCTTTAGTATAACATCTATAAGGAACAGTCACATTGCAATTGCTCCAACCCACTTGAACAGTATCATTTTTATAAAAACACACAGTTCCCTTTTGTGGAACAGACAAGTGCAATGCTATTTTATCTTGTGCTGTAATGGTTTAGGTATCATAAATCAAGTTCTCCCAGGTCTCATTGACCCCTAGGGGGACTGTAGTCATTAATAACCCCCCCCGTATGCTGTCGGCAAAGCTGTACAAATCCAGCAATTCGGAACACTGAAAGTCTCAGCATACACATATTTAATTGCCTGGTAAGTGTTAAAGTTCAGATGCCAGTTTATGAGTAACGCTTCATGTTTATTCAATTCAGTCTGTGTGGCTGGGAAAAGAAAAGGCCACAACAAAAAGATTATTGTCACTAATACAGTTAACAGGATGATTATGCAATACTTCTGAGGAAAGGGTTGTTCTGCATTCCTGTTTCTTCTGGACTCTATCATTTTTGCTCTTGGCATGTAACAAGATTTTTGTCCAGTTCAAAGTTTTTAACTAATTTACAGTGCATCAGGTGGATCCAAGAGGCTCACTCCGCGATTTTGACTGCAGTGGGTGTTGACAAAAGCACTTGATATGGACCCTCCCACTTTAGAGATGCCCAGTTCTTTCTCTTAACTACCTTCAGCCAGATCTACGCTCCAGGGGGCACTGCTACTTCTGACTGTCTGGTTCGTTCTTTATCTGAAACAGAATTTAACTGCAATAAATGTTTAGAATTTAATAACTTACGCTTATACTCTGCTAATGTACTGTCAGCTTCCTGGTCTGCGGGCATGAGAGATTTCCACTGAGGTATATAGTAAGCCCTTCCAAAGAGCTTTTCAAAAGGAGTCAATCCTTTTGCATTCGGAACAGTTCTCATGCTCAACAGTGCCAGGGGCAGATAGTACACCCAGTTTCTCTGTGTTTCTATCATTAATTTTCTTAGCTTACTCTTTAAAATCCCATTATGCCTCTCTACTAGCCCTGCTGATTGCAGGTGATACGCACAATGATTCTTTAAAGAAATGCAAAAATGTTTACTTAACTGCTGTATGGTCTGATTCACAAAGTGTGTGCCATTGTCACTGTAGATCCTTTCTGGAATGCCAAATCTAGGGATGATTTCTTTAACAAGAACTTTGGCTACAGTCGTAGCGTCTGGATTTTTAGTCGGAAAGGCTTCCACCCATCTGGAAAACATATCTACAATGACAAGACAATACTTCTTATTTTCACATTTATTCAACTCTATGAAATCCATACAAATAGTATGAAATGGATACGGTGGTGTGGGGAAACTCCCTTGCTTGGGCTTTAATGCCCCTTGTGCATGATGTTTATTACAAACATGGCATACCGCGCAGAATTTTTTAGAGTAATTTGAGAAGCCATATGTCGTGAACACTAGGTTCACCAGCTGTACCATCCCCCCTGTTGAGACATGGCACTGCCCATGGCTCAACAAAGCTGCATATCTAAACAAATTAGACGGCAATATCAGTTTTCCTTCTTTAGAGATGTACAGCCCCTTTTCGAGAATTGCTCCTCGTTTTACCCATCTTTGTTATTCAGCTTGCGTAGTAAGTGTCTGCATTGTCTTTAACATTTCTAAGCCTAAAATCTCAGAGGGTTGTAATTCCTCATTCAAAAGAAATACTTCTGAAGCTGCCTGCTTTGCAGCTGTATCAGCTCTCGCATTACCTTTTGAAATCCTATCCTGTTGTTTGGTATGAGCTGTGCATTTACAAATAGCTACTTTCTGAGGTAACTGAATAGATTCTAAAAGATCTAAAATAAACTGTGCATGATTGATTGGTTTGCCAGTAGATGTTATCATTCCTCGATTTTTCCACTGCTGCGCAAAAACATGTACAGTAGAAAAAGCATACTGGTTGTTAGTAAAAATGTTCACACATTTACCCTTTGCTAAGGTACATGCCCGTGTCAAGGCAATCAATTCTGCTGCTTGTGCAGATAAATTATGTGGTAAAGATTTTGGTTTTATAATGTCAGTATCAGAAACTACTGCATATCCTACTAGGTTCTGTCCTGCAGGACCCCTTTTGCACGAGCCATCCACGTAGTATGTCACCTCGGCATCATCCAAGGGAACATCCGTAAGATCTTTTCTTGGCAGTGTCTTTTGCTCAATCACCTGCAGGCAGCTGTGTGCTATGCCATCTGCAGGGGTTGGGAGCAAGGTAGAAGGGTTCAAAGTCATACATCTTTCAATTGTCATATGAGGTTGGCTCAACAATATAGTCATACAGGAAAGATGCCTAGCAGGGGAAAGATATGCTACCTTCTCCTGCAGTAAAATAATTGTGACTGCATGAGGCACTCTCAATGTGAGAGGGTGGAACAACACTACTGAGGCCGAAGCCTGTATTGCCATTGCAGCTGCAACTACTGCTTGTACACAGTGAAGTAAAGACCGTGCCACTGGGTCCAGTTGTGATGAATAATAAGCAATAGGGCGTTGCTTGTCCCCATGCTGCTGTGTTAACACTGATGTCATATAACCTTGCTTACAATCTACAGTTTGGAAAAAACGTTTATGATAGTTTGGTAATCCCAAAACTAATGAGGACGCTATTAACTGTTTCAGTTTGCAGAAAGCAGACTCTGCTTCTGGTGTCCATTGTAACAAATCCTGTGCTGCCATAGGCTTTTTATAAATCAGGTTAGTCAATGGTGCAGATTCCAAAGCATAGTTTGGAATCCAACTCCGACAAAAATTAGTCGTACCCAGGAAGGACATCATTTCCTTCTTGGTAGTGGGTTTTGGTGCTTGCAAAATCGCTATTTTTCTGTCCTCATCTAATGTCCTACCTTCCTTGGATATCACATATCCTAGGTATTTAACTTGTTTTTTCCAAAGCTGCAGTTAATTTTTGTTTACTTTATGTCCTTCAGTGGCTAAAAATTGTAATAGCGCTATAGTGTCTTCTTTACAATTTTGCTGGGTGGGGGACGCCAGCAGGATATCATCAACATAAAGCAAAATCTGACTACCTCTTGGTGGGGTAAATCCCGCCAAGTTGCTTGCCATTTCTTGTGAGAATATTGTTGGACTTTCACAATACCCCAGTGGTAGTCACGTATATGTACACCTTTTCCCCTGAAATGTCAATGCAAACCAATGCTGACTGTCAGGGTGTATCGGTATCGAAAAGAACGCATTGCTGATATCTACCACAGAAAAATATTTCTGTTGAGGTTTTAAATCATTCAACAGGGTGTGTGGGTCTGGCATCGTAGGTGCTCTTGGTATTACTGCGTCATTTACAGCTTGTAAATCTTGGACCATATGCCACTCTCCATTCGCTTTCTTAACAGGAAATAAGGGTGTGCTACATGGTGAATCGGCAGATTCTACCAGCACCCATTCCTTAAGTAAAGCTGCTATAATAGGTTTGATTCCTACCTCTGCATCTTTTCTTAAGGGATACTGTCTCTTTTGTGGTCTAAATGCTGATTTTGGCGTAATAGTAACTGGTTCTGCTGTACGAATGAGTCCTACATCTGATTTTCCTGTTGGCCAGAGATTTTCTGGTATATTCTGTAAGGCATTCTCTTCCTCCTTCAATAGGAGAGCTAATCAGCTGTCCTTGCTAGACTGCAAGTGTACAGCTGGGTGGATCTGAGTTATCCAATTCAACTTCTGCATTTGTATTCCTTGTTCTGACAGTTCTAACTCTGTCTGTTTTTCCCATCTCGTGACTTTTTCTCCTAAGTCTACCCATTTTACATTCTTGTCTTTAGTTAAGCCAACATGTGGTAATTGATTAGATTTATAGAGTGCAAAGAACTCCTGGGGCAATGAACAGCTGGTTACACTGTTCCCTTCTGTGTCCCAGTACAGGTTACGTAATATCAATCTGTTTGCATGATTTCTAAACAATTCTTGCTCATATTCCTTATCAGGTCCTGGTGTGTTACAATAAGACAGAGTACAGTGCAACAAATGCTGTTTATCAATGTCAAGGGAGGGGAACTTGCTGACGGCTACGTTCATCAACTCTTTGGTCACTGCCCCTGGACCAGTCGTAACCAAGTCCTGGCTGTACCAATAATACGTTTTACCCTCCGATTGCACTGCAAAGGTATCAATTTGTCGCTGGGCTTCCATACCCTGCATAGTCGGAACTACTGCTATACCAAATAACTGCATAAGGTCTCTGCCCAAGAGGTTTACTGGGCATTTTGCAGAAACAACAATTTTACTTTTCTGGGTCAATCCTGAAACAGGATCAGTTATCACAATATTATGGGAGAGGGGCTCCTGATACAGCTGTCCATTAGCTGCTTTCACTAATATGTAATCAGGTGACTCTGAATTCTCTGGCAGTTTGGAGGGATGTACCAGGGTCCGTGATGCCCCTGAATCACACAAGAATCTGACTTCCCTCCCTTCTACCAGGAGTGTAACTTCTGGTTTCGTGTCTGCTAAATAAAGCTCTAAGCTCAATAAAGCCAAATACAATATGTCATTTTCTTCATTATCCGTGACTTCTTGCACTTCCTCTATTTCCTCTGTCACATTCCCTACTCCCTCTATCACATACTCATTTGTCCTTTCTCCGCTATCCCCTTCTAGTGATTCCTGACTACCATATAGTCAGTCCTCACCCTCCTAATCTTCCGTGGTTGCCTTCTTGTTTTTCTTGCAATCCCTTGCCAAGTGTCCTTTCTTACCGCATTTAAAACATTCACCCCTTTTCTTTCGCTCTTCAAAGTCCTCTGATCTTTGATCAGATTGTTTGTTTCCCTGGGCATTTCTCTTGCCCTTTTTCCTGGACTGTACTACATAAACGTCTGCTCCATCTTCTACAGAAAATACTTGGGCTTTCTTTTTCTTTTTGCTATTAAAATGCCTTTCGGCATGCCTAGCATATTCAAGCAATGACCGTAACCTGCTTGTACGATGATCTACCATGTGTTTTGTAATAAAGCTGCTGATGGGTGCAATACTGCCTTTCAAAAATGCATTCTTTAACTGCTACTCATATGGGGAATCATGTGTCTGATCTTCAGGAACCTGCATTCCACAATGGTTATTACAACATTCTAATAGTCTGGCATAATACCGGTCAATAGCTTCACCTTCCTGTTGGATGCATTGATTAATGCAAGTCCAGTCTGCCCTAGGCTTCCATTTCTCAGAGATTCGGTCTGTAAGACCTTTCACTCTGTTGTCTAATTCTGCGCTACTATGTGGGAGGGGCCTGAGCGCAATATCACGGGGATTCCAGTCACCACTAATCATGTGCCAATCTGGTCCCACAATTTGTCTGACTACTTTTTCTACCTCTTCTCCATTTAAATTATAACTCAGCCTCATTCCTTGCAAATCTTCTAAGAACTTTCTAAAATTAACTTTTGGATGGGGAATTCCCTCAGTGGCTTTCCGGATGTCTTCTTGAGTCCAGGGTCTATACACTAGAATAGTTGGGTCCTGACCTTCTTGCCCTGCCTGAGGATTAGGCACTTCTATAAGTGGGCATATTTCTTCTTCACTCATAAATCGTGAATTTCTACCCATTTGATATAACTCAATGTCCCCTTTTGAGTTTCCTGCCCGTGTTCGAGACCTGGTCTCGACAGGATCTCTAATAAACGGTGTTGCTTTTGTAGTGTCTCTACTTACAGTGATAGCAGGATATCGCAGGGGTGGACTAACTTGTTCACTTGCCTCATACTCTGGTAAGGGAGGCGGTGGGGCAGATGCTATTACTAAGTTATTGTCCTCCTTATCTAAAAGCATTGCTTTTGAATTATTACTCTTTTGTTCCCTTCGGTTTACTTCCTCAATCCACCTGTGTGCCTGAGGAATTCCTAATTGACGTTGCTTTTTACCCGACCTTTCGAATCAGTTTTAAGCTGTTTGACAAGTTTGACAAGTGAGGATTTTTCTAGTTTACCATCAAATTCATACTTATTAACCCATTTTGAGTAGTATTTAATATTATCAGCACGCTGTGACTGCATGTATTTCGCGTCTTCGGTTAACGGCGGATTTTGAGACTTTTTTTGTACAATTATTACCCATTTTGTTCTACCCTTTTAATCGTTACGTAACTCCTTATTTTTAATGTGGTACCACAGATATTTTTATAGTCTCTTCAGAATGACTGCCTACCTGCTCTGTTTCCCTGATCTATGACAAGACAGTAATCTTTCTGTCCCTGACATAAAGTCTCTAACAGAACAAATACAAATCTAGTCCCTGATCTAAAACAGAAGAAAAGAAGATGGATTCTCCTTACCTGAGCCTTCGTGATTGATCACCTGGTTCGAGTAAACCCATCCTTCAGTCGTAGATCAGAAAGTGGCTGGCTTCTTTTGTACGACAATTCAGTCGGAGGACTTTTCAAGTAAGAAGAACCGGTGTGGTTTCTTCCCCGTACGGTTTCAAGCCACCTGGCCTGTCTGATCCGAGGCAAAGTGAAGGTTTCTGGTCCGAAGGACCAATCTGTCAAAGGAAAAAACTTCAAAGACCAATACACGTAAGGTTCAGTTAAGGCACTTTAATTTACTTACAGCAAGGAGACAAAAACATGCAAATACAAGGATTTGTCTAACTACTAACAGGAAGTATGTTCATTCTTATACTGTTTTACAAGACATGGCCTTCTAAGCTGACGTAATCAAACACAACTTTAAGCATTGTACTACAGCAGGTGTTACTTCAGATTTTCTGCTGACATGACTAGATTTGTGAGAAACTTTTCAGAAAAACAACCTGGCCTCGATGACCAGTACTTCGCTTACAAGCCTCTATTGTACAGTGTTACATTTCAAGGTACTCTTCTAATACAGATACAAGCAAATGCTGATTGCAGTTCTTATTTTCAAGCAGGCTTTGTCCTAATTATCTGTTACTTCTACAGCTGTGTATGTTCTCATAGCACAGCGGAACTTCTTGTCTGAGTTTCATATAAGCAGTATTGTTCTATTCATTATTTTCCTAACGCAAGCAGAAATCATCTGGTTTTCAGTAAATTTCCAAAGCACAAGCAAGATTTAGCTGACAATACAAGGTCAGAAAGCAACTGCAGTTTGTACAGATTTATGCAGTATGAAATAGAATAAATTTGTTAACCCTTTTCTAGCTGTATATGCACTAAGCATATTGCTAATACACACATTAATACATATTTTTCTAACACATACCTACTCTCCTTCCCCCACATCCCACTCTCACCCTACGGAAACATAAGGCCAATTGGTTCCTAGGACAACATTTGCCCCATACATAGCTGTCCATTTCACACACGTGCCCACTGGACACATGTAACCCTTGTAATATGCATCACAACAGACTCCTGTTATCCTCACCCCTGTCCCTAAGGTGCACAATCCTGGTATGCACATCACTCCTAAATGGTCCAGGTACATGTGATGCGGATGACCCCATTTTACACACAACACTACCGGTCCCTCTATGGTTACCCCATTTACCTTTATCATGATGATGATGTTGCACACAGCACCCTGCAAGAGTACTGTTCTCACATAATGATTGGACAGGTACTGTTGTGTTAATGTACATTACATACACAGAGTGATGTATATGGCCAATGTACAACTGTTTGCGTGTATGAATGAC